>NW_027266583.1:0-76112 GCF_046630445.1 Rutidosis leptorrhynchoides
AAAAAAATGGACTTAATGGTGATTTTATTTGATATAATACATATTTGAAGTTATAAATGCAAGGAATATTGGAAAATTATAGGAATATATTGATTTTTACGATGATTCTAATGGAAATAATACATTTTTTAGGTTATAAATTCAAGGAATCTTGGAAAATTCCAGAAAAAAATGGACTTAATGGTGATATTATTGGATATAATACTTTATTTAGGTTATAAATTCAAGGAATCTTGGAAAATTCCAGAAAAAAATGGACTTAATGGTGATTTTATTGGATATAATACATATTTTAGGTTATAAATTCAAGGAATCTTAGAAATTTCTAGGAAAATATTGAATATTACGAAGATTCTATTTTAAATAATACATATTTTAGGTTAAGAATGCAAGAATTCTTGGAAAATTCTAGGAAAATATTGAATATTACGAAGATTCTAATTTAAATAATACATATTTTAGGTTAAGAATGCAAGAATTCTTGGAAAATTCTAGGAATATATTGAATTTTACGAAGATTCTAATGGAAAAAATACATTTTTTAGGTTATAAATTCAAGGAATCTTGGAAAATTCCAGAAAAAAATGGACTTTATGGTGATTTTATTGGATATAAAACATAATTTAGGTTATAAATTCAAGGAATCTTGGAAAATTACAGAAAAAAATGGACTTAATGGTGATTTTATTTGATATAATACATATTTGAAGTTATAAATGCAAGGAATATTGGAAAATTATAGGAATATATTGATTTTTACGAAGATTCTAATTTAAATAATACATTTTTTAGGTTATAAATTCAAGGAATCTTGGAAAATTCCAGAAAAAAATGGACTTAATGGTGATATTATTGGATATAATACTTTATTTAGGTTATACATTCAAGAAATCTTAGAAAATTCTAGGAAAATATTGAATTTTACAAAGATTCTATTGGAAATAATACATTTTTTAGGTTATAAATTCAAGGAATCTTGGAAAATTCCAGAAAAAAATGGACTTAATGGTGATTTTATTGGATATAATACATATTTTAGGTTATAAATTCAAGGAATCTTAGAAAATTCTAGGAAAATATTAAATATTACGAAGATTCTATTTTAAATAATACATTTTTTAGGTTATAAATTCAAGGAATCTTGGAAAATTCCAGAAAAAAATGGACTTAATGGTGATTTTATTGGATATAATACATAATTTAGGTTATAAATTCAAGGAATCTTGGAAAATTACAGAAAAAAATGGACTTAATGGTGATTTTATTTGATATAATACATATTTGAAGTTATAAATGCAAGGAATATTGGAAAATTATAGGAATATATTGATTTTTACGATGATTCTAATGGAAATAATACATTTTTTAGGTTATAAATTCAAGGAATCTTGGAAAATTCCAGAAAAAAATGGACTTAATGGTGATATTATTGGATATAATACTTTATTTAGGTTATAAATTCAAGGAATCTTGGAAAATTCCAGAAAAAAATGGACTTAATGGTGATTTTATTGGATATAATACATATTTTAGGTTATAAATTCAAGGAATCTTAGAAATTTCTAGGAAAATATTGAATATTACGAAGATTCTATTTTAAATAATACATATTTTAGGTTAAGAATGCAAGAATTCTTGGAAAATTCTAGGAAAATATTGAATATTACGAAGATTCTAATTTAAATAATACATATTTTAGGTTAAGAATGCAAGAATTCTTGGAAAATTCTAGGAATATATTGAATTTTACGAAGATTCTAATGGAAAAAATACATTTTTTAGGTTATAAATTCAAGGAATCTTGGAAAATTCCAGAAAAAAATGGACTTTATGGTGATTTTATTGGATATAAAACATAATTTAGGTTATAAATTCAAGGAATCTTGGAAAATTACAGAAAAAAATGGACTTAATGGTGATTTTATTTGATATAATACATATTTGAAGTTATAAATGCAAGGAATATTGGAAAATTATAGGAATATATTGATTTTTACGAAGATTCTAATTTAAATAATACATTTTTTAGGTTATAAATTCAAGGAATCTTGGAAAATTCCAGAAAAAAATGGACTTAATGGTGATATTATTGGATATAATACTTTATTTAGGTTATACATTCAAGAAATCTTAGAAAATTCTAGGAAAATATTGAATATTACGAAGATTCTAATTTAAATAATACATATTTTAGGTTAAGAATGCAAGAATTCTTGGAAAATTCTAGGAATATATTGAATTTTACGAAGATTCTAATGGAAAAAATACATTTTTTAGGTTATAAATTCAAGGAATCTTGGAAAATTCCAGAAAAAATGGACTTTATGGTGATTTTATTGGATATAAAACATAATTTAGGTTATAAATTCAAGGAATCTTGGAAAATTACAGAAAAAAATGGACTTAATGGTGATTTTATTTGATATAATACATATTTGAAGTTATAAATGCAAGGAATATTGGAAAATTATAGGAATATATTGATTTTTACGAAGATTCTAATTTAAATAATACATTTTTTAGGTTATAAATTCAAGGAATCTTGGAAAATTCCAGAAAAAAATGGACTTAATGGTGATATTATTGGATATAATACTTTATTTAGGTTATACATTCAAGAAATCTTAGAAAATTCTAGGAAAATATTGAATATTACGAAGATTCTAATTTAAATAATACATATTTTAGGTTAAGAATGCAAGAATTCTTGGAAAATTCTAGGAATATATTGAATTTTACGAAGATTCTAATGGAAAAAATACATTTTTTAGGTTATAAATTCAAGGAATCTTGGAAAATTCCAGAAAAAAATGGACTTTATGGTGATTTTATTGGATATAAAACATAATTTAGGTTATAAATTCAAGGAATCTTGGAAAATTACAGAAAAAAATGGACTTAATGGTGATTTTATTTGATATAATACATATTTGAAGTTATAAATGCAAGGAATATTGGAAAATTATAGGAATATATTGATTTTTACGAAGATTCTAATTTAAATAATACATTTTTTAGGTTATAAATTCAAGGAATCTTGGAAAATTCCAGAAAAAAATGGACTTAATGGTGATATTATTGGATATAATACTTTATTTAGGTTATACATTCAAGAAATCTTAGAAAATTCTAGGAAAATATTGAATTTTACAAAGATTCTATTGGAAATAATACATTTTTTAGGTTATAAATTCAAGGAATCTTGGAAAATTCCAGAAAAAAATGGACTTAATGGTGATTTTATTGGATATAATACATATTTTAGGTTATAAATTCAAGGAATCTTAGAAAATTCTAGGAAAATATTAAATATTACGAAGATTCTATTTTAAATAATACATTTTTTAGGTTATAAATTCAAGGAATCTTGGAAAATTCCAGAAAAAAATGGACTTAATGGTGATTTTATTGGATATAATACATAATTTAGGTTATAAATTCAAGGAATCTTGGAAAATTACAGAAAAAAATGGACTTAATGGTGATTTTATTTGATATAATACATATTTGAAGTTATAAATGCAAGGAATATTGGAAAATTATAGGAATATATTGATTTTTACGATGATTCTAATGGAAATAATACATTTTTTAGGTTATAAATTCAAGGAATCTTGGAAAATTCCAGAAAAAAATGGACTTAATGGTGATATTATTGGATATAATACTTTATTTAGGTTATAAATTCAAGGAATCTTGGAAAATTCCAGAAAAAAATGGACTTAATGGTGATTTTATTGGATATAATACATATTTTAGGTTATAAATTCAAGGAATCTTAGAAATTTCTAGGAAAATATTGAATATTACGAAGATTCTATTTTAAATAATACATATTTTAGGTTAAGAATGCAAGAATTCTTGGAAAATTCTAGGAAAATATTGAATATTACGAAGATTCTAATTTAAATAATACATATTTTAGGTTAAGAATGCAAGAATTCTTGGAAAATTCTAGGAATATATTGAATTTTACGAAGATTCTAATGGAAAAAATACATTTTTTAGGTTATAAATTCAAGGAATCTTGGAAAATTCCAGAAAAAAATGGACTTTATGGTGATTTTATTGGATATAAAACATAATTTAGGTTATAAATTCAAGGAATCTTGGAAAATTACAGAAAAAAATGGACTTAATGGTGATTTTATTTGATATAATACATATTTGAAGTTATAAATGCAAGGAATATTGGAAAATTATAGGAATATATTGATTTTTACGAAGATTCTAATTTAAATAATACATTTTTTAGGTTATAAATTCAAGGAATCTTGGAAAATTCCAGAAAAAAATGGACTTAATGGTGATATTATTGGATATAATACTTTATTTAGGTTATACATTCAAGAAATCTTAGAAAATTCTAGGAAAATATTGAATTTTACAAAGATTCTATTGGAAATAATACATTTTTTAGGTTATAAATTCAAGGAATCTTGGAAAATTCCAGAAAAAAATGGACTTAATGGTGATTTTATTGGATATAATACATATTTTAGGTTATAAATTCAAGGAATCTTAGAAAATTCTAGGAAAATATTAAATATTACGAAGATTCTATTTTAAATAATACATTTTTTTAGGTTATAAATTCAAGGAATCTTGGAAAATTCCAGAAAAAAATGGACTTAATGGTGATTTTATTGGATATAATACATAATTTAGGTTATAAATTCAAGGAATCTTGGAAAATTACAGAAAAAAATGGACTTAATGGTGATTTTATTTGATATAATACATATTTGAAGTTATAAATGCAAGGAATATTGGAAAATTATAGGAATATATTGATTTTTACGAAGATTCTAATGGAAATAATACATTTTTTAGGTTATAAATTCAAGGAATCTTGGAAAATTCCAGAAAAAAATGGACTTAATGGTGATATTATTGGATATAATACTTTATTTAGGTTATAAATTCAAGGAATCTTGGAAAATTCCAGAAAAAAATGGACTTAATGGTGATTTTATTGGATATAATACATATTTTAGGTTATAAATTCAAGGAATCTTAGAAAATTCTAGGAAAATATTAAATATTACGAAGATTCTATTTTAAATAATACATTTTTTAGGTTATAAATTCAAGGAATCTTGGAAAATTCCAGAAAAAAATGGACTTAATGGTGATTTTATTGGATATAATACATAATTTAGGTTATAAATTCAAGGAATCTTGGAAAATTACAGAAAAAAATGGACTTAATGGTGATTTTATTTGATATAATACATATTTGAAGTTATAAATGCAAGGAATATTGGAAAATTATAGGAATATATTGATTTTTACGAAGATTCTAATTTAAATAATACATTTTTTAGGTTATAAATTCAAGGAATCTTGGAAAATTCCAGAAAAAAATGGACTTAATGGTGATATTATTGGATATAATACTTTATTTAGGTTATACATTCAAGAAATCTTAGAAAATTCTAGGAAAATATTGAATATTACGAAGATTCTAATTTAAATAATACATATTTTAGGTTAAGAATGCAAGAATTCTTGGAAAATTCTAGGAATATATTGAATTTTACGAAGATTCTAATGGAAAAAATACATTTTTTAGGTTATAAATTCAAGGAATCTTGGAAAATTCCAGAAAAAAATGGACTTTATGGTGATTTTATTGGATATAAAACATAATTTAGGTTATAAATTCAAGGAATCTTGGAAAATTACAGAAAAAAATGGACTTAATGGTGATTTTATTTGATATAATACATATTTGAAGTTATAAATGCAAGGAATATTGGAAAATTATAGGAATATATTGATTTTTACGAAGATTCTAATTTAAATAATACATTTTTTAGGTTATAAATTCAAGGAATCTTGGAAAATTCCAGAAAAAAATGGACTTAATGGTGATATTATTGGATATAATACTTTATTTAGGTTATACATTCAAGAAATCTTAGAAAATTCTAGGAAAATATTGAATATTACGAAGATTCTAATTTAAATAATACATATTTTAGGTTAAGAATGCAAGAATTCTTGGAAAATTCTAGGAATATATTGAATTTTACGAAGATTCTAATGGAAAAAATACATTTTTTAGGTTATAAATTCAAGGAATCTTGGAAAATTCCAGAAAAAAATGGACTTTATGGTGATTTTATTGGATATAAAACATAATTTAGGTTATAAATTCAAGGAATCTTGGAAAATTACAGAAAAAAATGGACTTAATGGTGATTTTATTTGATATAATACATATTTGAAGTTATAAATGCAAGGAATATTGGAAAATTATAGGAATATATTGATTTTTACGAAGATTCTAATTTAAATAATACATTTTTTAGGTTATAAATTCAAGGAATCTTGGAAAATTCCAGAAAAAAATGGACTTAATGGTGATATTATTGGATATAATACTTTATTTAGGTTATACATTCAAGAAATCTTAGAAAATTCTAGGAAAATATTGAATTTTACAAAGATTCTATTGGAAATAATACATTTTTTAGGTTATAAATTCAAGGAATCTTGGAAAATTCCAGAAAAAAATGGACTTAATGGTGATTTTATTGGATATAATACATATTTTAGGTTATAAATTCAAGGAATCTTAGAAAATTCTAGGAAAATATTAAATATTACGAAGATTCTATTTTAAATAATACATTTTTTAGGTTATAAATTCAAGGAATCTGGAAAATTCCAGAAAAAAATGGACTTAATGGTGATTTTATTGGATATAATACATAATTTAGGTTATAAATTCAAGGAATCTTGGAAAATTACAGAAAAAAATGGACTTAATGGTGATTTTATTTGATATAATACATATTTGAAGTTATAAATGCAAGGAATATTGGAAAATTATAGGAGTATATTGATTTTTACGATGATTCTAATGGAAATAATACATTTTTTAGGTTATAAATTCAAGGAATCTTGGAAAATTCCAGAAAAAAATGGACTTAATGGTGATATTATTGGATATAATACTTTATTTAGGTTATAAATTCAAGGAATCTTGGAAAATTCCAGAAAAAAATGGACTTAATGGTGATTTTATTGGATATAATACATATTTTAGGTTATAAATTCAAGGAATCTTAGAAATTTCTAGGAAAATATTGAATATTACGAAGATTCTATTTTAAATAATACATATTTTAGGTTAAGAATGCAAGAATTCTTGGAAAATTCTAGGAAAATATTGAATATTACGAAGATTCTAATTTAAATAATACATATTTTAGGTTAAGAATGCAAGAATTCTTGGAAAATTCTAGGAATATATTGAATTTTACGAAGATTCTAATGGAAAAAATACATTTTTTAGGTTATAAATTCAAGGAATCTTGGAAAATTCCAGAAAAAAATGGACTTTATGGTGATTTTATTGGATATAAAACATAATTTAGGTTATAAATTCAAGGAATCTTGGAAAATTACAGAAAAAAATGGACTTAATGGTGATTTTATTTGATATAATACATATTTGAAGTTATAAATGCAAGGAATATTGGAAAATTATAGGAATATATTGATTTTTACGATGATTCTAATGGAAATAATACATTTTTTAGGTTATAAATTCAAGGAATCTTGGAAAATTCCAGAAAAAAATGGACTTAATGGTGATATTATTGGATATAATACTTTATTTAGGTTATAAATTCAAGGAATCTTGGAAAATTCCAGAAAAAAATGGACTTAATGGTGATTTTATTGGATATAATACATATTTTAGGTTATAAATTCAAGGAATCTTAGAAATTTCTAGGAAAATATTGAATATTACGAAGATTCTATTTTAAATAATACATATTTTAGGTTAAGAATGCAAGAATTCTTGGAAAATTCTAGGAAAATATTGAATATTACGAAGATTCTAATTTAAATAATACATATTTTAGGTTAAGAATGCAAGAATTCTTGGAAAATTCTAGGAATATATTGAATTTTACGAAGATTCTAATGGAAAAAATACATTTTTTAGGTTATAAATTCAAGGAATCTTGGAAAATTCCAGAAAAAAATGGACTTTATGGTGATTTTATTGGATATAAAACATAATTTAGGTTATAAATTCAAGGAATCTTGGAAAATTACAGAAAAAAATGGACTTAATGGTGATTTTATTTGATATAATACATATTTGAAGTTATAAATGCAAGGAATATTGGAAAATTATAGGAATATATTGATTTTTACGAAGATTCTAATTTAAATAATACATTTTTTAGGTTATAAATTCAAGGAATCTTGGAAAATTCCAGAAAAAAATGGACTTAATGGTGATATTATTGGATATAATACTTTATTTAGGTTATACATTCAAGAAATCTTAGAAAATTCTAGGAAAATATTGAATTTTACAAAGATTCTATTGGAAATAATACATTTTTTAGGTTATAAATTCAAGGAATCTTGGAAAATTCCAGAAAAAAATGGACTTAATGGTGATTTTATTGGATATAATACATATTTTAGGTTATAAATTCAAGGAATCTTAGAAAATTCTAGGAAAATATTAAATATTACGAAGATTCTATTTTAAATAATACATTTTTTAGGTTATAAATTCAAGGAATCTTGGAAAATTCCAGAAAAAAATGGACTTAATGGTGATTTTATTGGATATAATACATAATTTAGGTTATAAATTCAAGGAATCTTGGAAAATTACAGAAAAAAATGGACTTAATGGTGATTTTATTTGATATAATACATATTTGAAGTTATAAATGCAAGAATATTGGAAAATTATAGGAATATATTGATTTTTACGAAGATTCTAATGGAAATAATACATTTTTTAGGTTATAAATTCAAGGAATCTTGGAAAATTCCAGAAAAAAATGGACTTAATGGTGATATTATTGGATATAATACTTTATTTAGGTTATAAATTCAAGGAATCTTGGAAAATTCCAGAAAAAAATGGACTTAATGGTGATTTTATTGGATATAATACATATTTTAGGTTATAAATTCAAGGAATCTTAGAAAATTCTAGGAAAATATTAAATATTACGAAGATTCTATTTTAAATAATACATTTTTTAGGTTATAAATTCAAGGAATCTTGGAAAATTCCAGAAAAAAATGGACTTAATGGTGATTTTATTGGATATAATACATAATTTAGGTTATAAATTCAAGGAATCTTGGAAAATTACAGAAAAAAATGGACTTAATGGTGATTTTATTTGATATAATACATATTTGAAGTTATAAATGCAAGGAATATTGGAAAATTATAGGAATATATTGATTTTTACGAAGATTCTAATTTAAATAATACATTTTTTAGGTTATAAATTCAAGGAATCTTGGAAAATTCCAGAAAAAAATGGACTTAATGGTGATATTATTGGATATAATACTTTATTTAGGTTATACATTCAAGAAATCTTAGAAAATTCTAGGAAAATATTGAATATTACGAAGATTCTAATTTAAATAATACATATTTTAGGTTAAGAATGCAAGAATTCTTGGAAAATTCTAGGAATATATTGAATTTTACGAAGATTCTAATGGAAAAAATACATTTTTTAGGTTATAAATTCAAGGAATCTTGGAAAATTCCAGAAAAAAATGGACTTTATGGTGATTTTATTGGATATAAAACATAATTTAGGTTATAAATTCAAGGAATCTTGGAAAATTACAGAAAAAAATGGACTTAATGGTGATTTTATTTGATATAATACATATTTGAAGTTATAAATGCAAGGAATATTGGAAAATTATAGGAATATATTGATTTTTACGAAGATTCTAATTTAAATAATACATTTTTTAGGTTATAAATTCAAGGAATCTTGGAAAATTCCAGAAAAAAATGGACTTAATGGTGATATTATTGGATATAATACTTTATTTAGGTTATACATTCAAGAAATCTTAGAAAATTCTAGGAAAATATTGAATATTACGAAGATTCTAATTTAAATAATACATATTTTAGGTTAAGAATGCAAGAATTCTTGGAAAATTCTAGGAATATATTGAATTTTACGAAGATTCTAATGGAAAAAATACATTTTTTAGGTTATAAATTCAAGGAATCTTGGAAAATTCCAGAAAAAAATGGACTTTATGGTGATTTTATTGGATATAAAACATAATTTAGGTTATAAATTCAAGGAATCTTGGAAAATTACAGAAAAAAATGGACTTAATGGTGATTTTATTTGATATAATACATATTTGAAGTTATAAATGCAAGGAATATTGGAAAATTATAGGAATATATTGATTTTTACGAAGATTCTAATTTAAATAATACATTTTTTAGGTTATAAATTCAAGGAATCTTGGAAAATTCCAGAAAAAAATGGACTTAATGGTGATATTATTGGATATAATACTTTATTTAGGTTATACATTCAAGAAATCTTAGAAAATTCTAGGAAAATATTGAATTTTACAAAGATTCTATTGGAAATAATACATTTTTTAGGTTATAAATTCAAGGAATCTTGGAAAATTCCAGAAAAAAATGGACTTAATGGTGATTTTATTGGATATAATACATATTTTAGGTTATAAATTCAAGGAATCTTAGAAAATTCTAGGAAAATATTAAATATTACGAAGATTCTATTTTAAATAATACATTTTTTAGGTTATAAATTCAAGGAATCTTGGAAAATTCCAGAAAAAAATGGACTTAATGGTGATTTTATTGGATATAATACATAATTTAGGTTATAAATTCAAGGAATCTTGGAAAATTACAGAAAAAAATGGACTTAATGGTGATTTTATTTGATATAATACATATTTGAAGTTATAAATGCAAGGAATATTGGAAAATTATAGGAGTATATTGATTTTTACGATGATTCTAATGGAAATAATACATTTTTTAGGTTATAAATTCAAGGAATCTTGGAAAATTCCAGAAAAAAATGGACTTAATGGTGATATTATTGGATATAATACTTTATTTAGGTTATAAATTCAAGGAATCTTGGAAAATTCCAGAAAAAAATGGACTTAATGGTGATTTTATTGGATATAATACATATTTTAGGTTATAAATTCAAGGAATCTTAGAAATTTCTAGGAAAATATTGAATATTACGAAGATTCTATTTTAAATAATACATATTTTAGGTTAAGAATGCAAGAATTCTTGGAAAATTCTAGGAAAATATTGAATATTACGAAGATTCTAATTTAAATAATACATATTTTAGGTTAAGAATGCAAGAATTCTTGGAAAATTCTAGGAATATATTGAATTTTACGAAGATTCTAATGGAAAAAATACATTTTTTAGGTTATAAATTCAAGGAATCTTGGAAAATTCCAGAAAAAAATGGACTTTATGGTGATTTTATTGGATATAAAACATAATTTAGGTTATAAATTCAAGGAATCTTGGAAAATTACAGAAAAAAATGGACTTAATGGTGATTTTATTTGATATAATACATATTTGAAGTTATAAATGCAAGGAATATTGGAAAATTATAGGAATATATTGATTTTTACGAAGATTCTAATTTAAATAATACATTTTTTAGGTTATAAATTCAAGGAATCTTGGAAAATTCCAGAAAAAAATGGACTTAATGGTGATATTATTGGATATAATACTTTATTTAGGTTATACATTCAAGAAATCTTAGAAAATTCTAGGAAAATATTGAATTTTACAAAGATTCTATTGGAAATAATACATTTTTTAGGTTATAAATTCAAGGAATCTTGGAAAATTCCAGAAAAAAATGGACTTAATGGTGATTTTATTGGATATAATACATATTTTAGGTTATAAATTCAAGGAATCTTAGAAAATTCTAGGAAAATATTAAATATTACGAAGATTCTATTTTAAATAATACATTTTTTAGGTTATAAATTCAAGGAATCTTGGAAAATTCCAGAAAAAAATGGACTTAATGGTGATTTTATTGGATATAATACATAATTTAGGTTATAAATTCAAGGAATCTTGGAAAATTACAGAAAAAAATGGACTTAATGGTGATTTTATTTGATATAATACATATTTGAAGTTATAAATGCAAGGAATATTGGAAAATTATAGGAATATATTGATTTTTACGAAGATTCTAATGGAAATAATACATTTTTTAGGTTATAAATTCAAGGAATCTTGGAAAATTCCAGAAAAAAATGGACTTAATGGTGATATTATTGGATATAATACTTTATTTAGGTTATAAATTCAAGGAATCTTGGAAAATTACAGAAAAAAATGGACTTAATGGTGATTTTATTTGATATAATACATATTTGAAGTTATAAATGCAAGGAATATTGGAAAATTATAGGAATATATTGATTTTTACGAAGATTCTAATTTAAATAATACATTTTTTAGGTTATAAATTCAAGGAATCTTGGAAAATTCCAGAAAAAAATGGACTTAATGGTGATATTATTGGATATAATACTTTATTTAGGTTATACATTCAAGAAATCTTAGAAAATTCTAGGAAAATATTGAATTTTACAAAGATTCTATTGGAAATAATACATTTTTTAGGTTATAAATTCAAGGAATCTTGGAAAATTCCAGAAAAAAATGGACTTAATGGTGATTTTATTGGATATAATACATATTTTAGGTTATAAATTCAAGGAATCTTAGAAAATTCTAGGAAAATATTAAATATTACGAAGATTCTATTTTAAATAATACATTTTTTAGGTTATAAATTCAAGGAATCTTGGAAAATTCCAGAAAAAAATGGACTTAATGGTGATTTTATTGGATATAATACATAATTTAGGTTATAAATTCAAGGAATCTTGGAAAATTACAGAAAAAAATGGACTTAATGGTGATTTTATTTGATATAATACATATTTGAAGTTATAAATGCAAGGAATATTGGAAAATTATAGGAATATATTGATTTTTACGATGATTCTAATGGAAATAATACATTTTTTAGGTTATAAATTCAAGGAATCTTGGAAAATTCCAGAAAAAAATGGACTTAATGGTGATATTATTGGATATAATACTTTATTTAGGTTATAAATTCAAGGAATCTTGGAAAATTCCAGAAAAAAATGGACTTAATGGTGATTTTATTGGATATAATACATATTTTAGGTTATAAATTCAAGGAATCTTAGAAATTTCTAGGAAAATATTGAATATTACGAAGATTCTATTTTAAATAATACATATTTTAGGTTAAGAATGCAAGAATTCTTGGAAAATTCTAGGAAAATATTGAATATTACGAAGATTCTAATTTAAATAATACATATTTTAGGTTAAGAATGCAAGAATTCTTGGAAAATTCTAGGAATATATTGAATTTTACGAAGATTCTAATGGAAAAAATACATTTTTTAGGTTATAAATTCAAGGAATCTTGGAAAATTCCAGAAAAAAATGGACTTTATGGTGATTTTATTGGATATAAAACATAATTTAGGTTATAAATTCAAGGAATCTTGGAAAATTACAGAAAAAAATGGACTTAATGGTGATTTTATTTGATATAATACATATTTGAAGTTATAAATGCAAGGAATATTGGAAAATTATAGGAATATATTGATTTTTACGAAGATTCTAATTTAAATAATACATTTTTTAGGTTATAAATTCAAGGAATCTTGGAAAATTCCAGAAAAAAATGGACTTAATGGTGATATTATTGGATATAATACTTTATTTAGGTTATACATTCAAGAAATCTTAGAAAATTCTAGGAAAATATTGAATTTTACAAAGATTCTATTGGAAATAATACATTTTTTAGGTTATAAATTCAAGGAATCTTGGAAAATTCCAGAAAAAAATGGACTTAATGGTGATTTTATTGGATATAATACATATTTTAGGTTATAAATTCAAGGAATCTTAGAAAATTCTAGGAAAATATTAAATATTACGAAGATTCTATTTTAAATAATACATTTTTTAGGTTATAAATTCAAGGAATCTTGGAAAATTCCAGAAAAAAATGGACTTAATGGTGATTTTATTGGATATAATACATAATTTAGGTTATAAATTCAAGGAATCTTGGAAAATTACAGAAAAAAATGGACTTAATGGTGATTTTATTTGATATAATACATATTTGAAGTTATAAATGCAAGGAATATTGGAAAATTATAGGAATATATTGATTTTTACGAAGATTCTAATTTAAATAATACATTTTTTAGGTTATAAATTCAAGGAATCTTGGAAAATTCCAGAAAAAAATGGACTTAATGGTGATATTATTGGATATAATACTTTATTTAGGTTATACATTCAAGAAATCTTAGAAAATTCTAGGAAAATATTGAATTTTACAAAGATTCTATTGGAAATAATACATTTTTTAGGTTATAAATTCAAGGAATCTTGGAAAATTCCAGAAAAAAATGGACTTAATGGTGATTTTATTTGATATAATACATATTTGAAGTTATAAATGCAAGGAATATTGGAAAATTATAGGAATATATTGATTTTTACGAAGATTCTAATTTAAATAATACATTTTTTAGGTTATAAATTCAAGGAATCTTGGAAAATTCCAGAAAAAAATGGACTTAATGGTGATATTATTGGATATAATACTTTATTTAGGTTATACATTCAAGAAATCTTAGAAAATTCTAGGAAAATATTGAATTTTACAAAGATTCTATTGGAAATAATACATTTTTTAGGTTATAAATTCAAGGAATCTTGGAAAATTCCAGAAAAAAATGGACTTAATGGTGATTTTATTGGATATAATACATAATTTAGGTTATAAATTCAAGGAATCTTGGAAAATTACAGAAAAAAATGGACTTAATGGTGATTTTATTTGATATAATACATATTTGAAGTTATAAATGCAAGGAATATTGGAAAATTATAGGAATATATTGATTTTTACGAAGATTCTAATGGAAATAATACATTTTTTAGGTTTTAAATTCAAGGAATCTTGGAAAATTCCAGAAAAAAATGGACTTAATGGTGATATTATTGGATATAATACTTTATTTAGGTTATAAATTCAAGGAATCTTGGAAAATTCCAGAAAAAAATGGACTTAATGGTGATTTTATTGGATATAATACATATTTTAGGTTATAAATTCAAGGAATCTTAGAAAATTCTAGGAAAATATTAAATATTACGAAGATTCTATTTTAAATAATACATTTTTTAGGTTATAAATTCAAGGAATCTTGGAAAATTCCAGAAAAAAATGGACTTAATGGTGATTTTATTGGATATAATACATAATTTAGGTTATAAATTCAAGGAATCTTGGAAAATTACAGAAAAAAATGGACTTAATGGTGATTTTATTTGATATAATACATATTTGAAGTTATAAATGCAAGGAATATTGGAAAATTATAGGAATATATTGATTTTTACGAAGATTCTAATTTAAATAATACATTTTTTAGGTTATAAATTCAAGGAATCTTGGAAAATTCCAGAAAAAAATGGACTTAATGGTGATATTATTGGATATAATACTTTATTTAGGTTATACATTCAAGAAATCTTAGAAAATTCTAGGAAAATATTGAATATTACGAAGATTCTAATTTAAATAATACATATTTTAGGTTAAGAATGCAAGAATTCTTGGAAAATTCTAGGAATATATTGAATTTTACGAAGATTCTAATGGAAAAAATACATTTTTTAGGTTATAAATTCAAGGAATCTTGGAAAATTCCAGAAAAAAATGGACTTTATGGTGATTTTATTGGATATAAAACATAATTTAGGTTATAAATTCAAGGAATCTTGGAAAATTACAGAAAAAAATGGACTTAATGGTGATTTTATTTGATATAATACATATTTGAAGTTATAAATGCAAGGAATATTGGAAAATTATAGGAATATATTGATTTTTACGAAGATTCTAATTTAAATAATACATTTTTTAGGTTATAAATTCAAGGAATCTTGGAAAATTCCAGAAAAAAATGGACTTAATGGTGATATTATTGGATATAATACTTTATTTAGGTTATACATTCAAGAAATCTTAGAAAATTCTAGGAAAATATTGAATATTACGAAGATTCTAATTTAAATAATACATATTTTAGGTTAAGAATGCAAGAATTCTTGGAAAATTCTAGGAATATATTGAATTTTACGAAGATTCTAATGGAAAAAATACATTTTTTAGGTTATAAATTCAAGGAATCTTGGAAAATTCCAGAAAAAAATGGACTTTATGGTGATTTTATTGGATATAAAACATAATTTAGGTTATAAATTCAAGGAATCTTGGAAAATTACAGAAAAAAATGGACTTAATGGTGATTTTATTTGATATAATACATATTTGAAGTTATAAATGCAAGGAATATTGGAAAATTATAGGAATATATTGATTTTTACGAAGATTCTAATTTAAATAATACATTTTTTAGGTTATAAATTCAAGGAATCTTGGAAAATTCCAGAAAAAAATGGACTTAATGGTGATATTATTGGATATAATACTTTATTTAGGTTATACATTCAAGAAATCTTAGAAAATTCTAGGAAAATATTGAATTTTACAAAGATTCTATTGGAAATAATACATTTTTTAGGTTATAAATTCAAGGAATCTTGGAAAATTCCAGAAAAAAATGGACTTAATGGTGATTTTATTGGATATAATACATATTTTAGGTTATAAATTCAAGGAATCTTAGAAAATTCTAGGAAAATATTAAATATTACGAAGATTCTATTTTAAATAATACATTTTTTAGGTTATAAATTCAAGGAATCTTGGAAAATTCCAGAAAAAAATGGACTTAATGGTGATTTTATTGGATATAATACATAATTTAGGTTATAAATTCAAGGAATCTTGGAAAATTACAGAAAAAAATGGACTTAATGGTGATTTTATTTGATATAATACATATTTGAAGTTATAAATGCAAGGAATATTGGAAAATTATAGGAATATATTGATTTTTACGATGATTCTAATGGAAATAATACATTTTTTAGGTTATAAATTCAAGGAATCTTGGAAAATTCCAGAAAAAAATGGACTTAATGGTGATATTATTGGATATAATACTTTATTTAGGTTATAAATTCAAGGAATCTTGGAAAATTCCAGAAAAAAATGGACTTAATGGTGATTTTATTGGATATAATACATATTTTAGGTTATAAATTCAAGGAATCTTAGAAATTTCTAGGAAAATATTGAATATTACGAAGATTCTATTTTAAATAATACATATTTTAGGTTAAGAATGCAAGAATTCTTGGAAAATTCTAGGAAAATATTGAATATTACGAAGATTCTAATTTAAATAATACATATTTTAGGTTAAGAATGCAAGAATTCTTGGAAAATTCTAGGAATATATTGAATTTTACGAAGATTCTAATGGAAAAAATACATTTTTTAGGTTATAAATTCAAGGAATCTTGGAAAATTCCAGAAAAAAATGGACTTTATGGTGATTTTATTGGATATAAAACATAATTTAGGTTATAAATTCAAGGAATCTTGGAAAATTACAGAAAAAAATGGACTTAATGGTGATTTTATTTGATATAATACATATTTGAAGTTATAAATGCAAGGAATATTGGAAAATTATAGGAGTATATTGATTTTTACGAAGATTCTAATTTAAATAATACATTTTTTAGGTTATAAATTCAAGGAATCTTGGAAAATTCCAGAAAAAAATGGACTTAATGGTGATATTATTGGATATAATACTTTATTTAGGTTATACATTCAAGAAATCTTAGAAAATTCTAGGAAAATATTGAATTTTACAAAGATTCTATTGGAAATAATACATTTTTTAGGTTATAAATTCAAGGAATCTTGGAAAATTCCAGAAAAAAATGGACTTAATGGTGATTTTATTGGATATAATACATATTTTAGGTTATAAATTCAAGGAATCTTAGAAAATTCTAGGAAAATATTAAATATTACGAAGATTCTATTTTAAATAATACATTTTTTAGGTTATAAATTCAAGGAATCTTGGAAAATTCCAGAAAAAAATGGACTTAATGGTGATTTTATTGGATATAATACATAATTTAGGTTATAAATTCAAGGAATCTTGGAAAATTACAGAAAAAAATGGACTTAATGGTGATTTTATTTGATATAATACATATTTGAAGTTATAAATGCAAGGAATATTGGAAAATTATAGGAATATATTGATTTTTACGATGATTCTAATGGAAATAATACATTTTTTAGGTTATAAATTCAAGGAATCTTGGAAAATTCCAGAAAAAAATGGACTTAATGGTGATATTATTGGATATAATACTTTATTTAGGTTATAAATTCAAGGAATCTTGGAAAATTCCAGAAAAAAATGGACTTAATGGTGATTTTATTGGATATAATACATATTTTAGGTTATAAATTCAAGGAATCTTAGAAATTTCTAGGAAAATATTGAATATTACGAAGATTCTATTTTAAATAATACATATTTTAGGTTAAGAATGCAAGAATTCTTGGAAAATTCTAGGAAAATATTGAATATTACGAAGATTCTAATTTAAATAATACATATTTTAGGTTAAGAATGCAAGAATTCTTGGAAAATTCTAGGAATATATTGAATTTTACGAAGATTCTAATGGAAAAAATACATTTTTTAGGTTATAAATTCAAGGAATCTTGGAAAATTCCAGAAAAAAATGGACTTTATGGTGATTTTATTGGATATAAAACATAATTTAGGTTATAAATTCAAGGAATCTTGGAAAATTACAGAAAAAAATGGACTTAATGGTGATTTTATTGGATATAATACATATTTTAGGTTATAAATTCAAGGAATCTTAGAAAATTCTAGGAAAATATTAAATATTACGAAGATTCTATTTTAAATAATACATTTTTTAGGTTATAAATTCAAGGAATCTTGGAAAATTCCAGAAAAAAATGGACTTAATGGTGATTTTATTGGATATAATACATAATTTAGGTTATAAATTCAAGGAATCTTGGAAAATTACAGAAAAAAATGGACTTAATGGTGATTTTATTTGATATAATACATATTTGAAGTTATAAATGCAAGGAATATTGGAAAATTATAGGAATATATTGATTTTTACGATGATTCTAATGGAAATAATACATTTTTTAGGTTATAAATTCAAGGAATCTTGGAAAATTCCAGAAAAAAATGGACTTAATGGTGATATTATTGGATATAATACTTTATTTAGGTTATAAATTCAAGGAATCTTGGAAAATTCCAGAAAAAAATGGACTTAATGGTGATTTTATTGGATATAATACATATTTTAGGTTATAAATTCAAGGAATCTTAGAAATTTCTAGGAAAATATTGAATATTACGAAGATTCTATTTTAAATAATACATATTTTAGGTTAAGAATGCAAGAATTCTTGGAAAATTCTAGGAAAATATTGAATATTACGAAGATTCTAATTTAAATAATACATATTTTAGGTTAAGAATGCAAGAATTCTTGGAAAATTCTAGGAATATATTGAATTTTACGAAGATTCTAATGGAAAAAATACATTTTTTAGGTTATAAATTCAAGGAATCTTGGAAAATTCCAGAAAAAAATGGACTTTATGGTGATTTTATTGGATATAAAACATAATTTAGGTTATAAATTCAAGGAATCTTGGAAAATTACAGAAAAAAATGGACTTAATGGTGATTTTATTTGATATAATACATATTTGAAGTTATAAATTCAAGGAATCTTGGAAAATTCCAGAAAAAAATGGACTTAATGGTGATATTATTGGATAAAATACTTTATTTAGGTTATACATTCAAGAAATCTTAGAAAATTCTAGGAAAATATTGAATTTTACAAAGATTCTATTGGAAATAATACATTTTTTAGGTTATAAATTCAAGGAATCTTGGAAAATTCCAGAAAAAAATGGACTTAATGGTGATTTTATTGGATATAATACATATTTTAGGTTATAAATTCAAGGAATCTTAGAAAATTCTAGGAAAATATTAAATATTACGAAGATTCTATTTTAAATAATACATATTTTAGGTTAAGAATGCAAGAATTCTTGGAAAATTCTAGGAAAATATTGAATATTACGAAGATTCTAATTTAAATAATACATATTTTAGGTTAAGAATGCAAGAATTCTTGGAAAATTCTAGGAATATATTGAATTTTACGAAAATTCTAATGGAAAAAATACATATTTTAGGTTATAAATTCAAGAAATCTTGGAAAATTCCAGAAAAAAATGGACTTAATGGTGATTTTATTGGATATAATACAGTATTTAGGTTATAAATTCAAGGAATCTTGGAAAATTCCAGAAAAAAATGGACTTAATGGTGATATTATTGGATATAATACTTTATTTAGGTTATAAATTCAAGGAATCTTAGAAAATTCTAGGAAAATATTGAATATTACGAAGATTCTATTGGAAATAATACATATTTTAGGTTATAAATTCAAGGAATCTTAGAAAATTCTAGGAAAATATTGAATATTACGAAGATTCTATTTTAAATAATACATATTTTAGGTTAAGAATGCAAGAATTCTTGGAAAATTCTAGGAAAATATTGAATATTACGAAGATTCTAATTTAAATAATACATATTTTAGGTTAAGAATGCAAGAATTCTTGGAAAATTCTAGGAATATATTGAATTTTACGAAGATTCTAATGGAAAAAATACATTTTTTAGGTTATAAATTCAAGGAATCTTGGAAAATTCCAGAAAAAAATGGACTTTATGGTGATTTTATTGGATATAAAACATAATTTAGGTTATAAATTCAAGGAATCTTGGAAAATTACAGAAAAAAATGGACTTAATGGTGATTTTATTTGATATAATACATATTTGAAGTTATAAATGTTAGGAATATTGGAAAATTATAGGAATATATTGATTTTTACGAAGATTCTAATTTAAATAATACATTTTTTAGGTTATAAATTCAAGGAATCTTGGAAAATTCAAGAAAAAAATGGACTTAATGGTGATATTATTGGATATAATACTTTATTTAGGTTATACATTAAAGAAATCTTAGAAAATTCTAGGAAAATATTGAATTTTACAAAGATTCTATTGGAAATAATACATTTTTTAGGTTATAAATTCAAGGAAGCTTGGAAAATTCCAGAAAAAAATGGACTTAATGGTGATTTTATTGGATATAATACATATTTTAGGTTAAAAATTCAAGGAATCTTAGAAAATTCTAGGAAAATATTAAATATTACGAAGATTCTATTTTAAATAATACATATTTTAGGTTAAGAATGCAAGAATTCTTGGAAAATTCTAGGAAAATATTGAATATTACGAAGATTCTAATTTAAATAATACATATTTTAGGTTAAGAATGCAAGAATTCTTGGAAAATTCTAGGAATATATTGAATTTTACGAAAATTCTAATGGAAAAAATACATAATTTAGGTTATAAATTCAAGAAATCTTGGAAAATTCCAGAAAAAAATGGACTTAATGGTGATTTTATTGGATATAATACAGTACTTAGGTTATAAATTCAAGGAATCTTAGAAAATTCTAGGAAAATATTGAATATTACGAAGATTCTATTTTAAATAATACATATTTTAGGTTAAGAATGCAAGAATTCTTGGAAAATTCTAGGAAAATATTGAATATTACGAAGATTCTAATTTAAATAATACATATTTTAGGTTAAGAATGCAAGAATTCTTGGAAAATTCTAGGAATATATTGAATTTTACGAAGATTCTAATGGAAAAAATACATTTTTTAGGTTATAAATTCAAGGAATCTTGGAAAATTACAGAAAAAAATGGACTTAATGGTGATTTTATTTGATATAATACATATTTGAAGTTATAAATGCAAGGAATATTGGAAAATTATAGGAATATATTGATTTTTACGAAGATTCTAATTTAAATAATACATTTTTTAGGTTATAAATTCAAGGAATCTTGGAAAATTCCAGAAAAAAATGGACTTAATGGTGATATTATTGGATATAATACTTTATTTAGGTTATACATTCAAGAAATCTTAGAAAATTCTAGGAAAATATTGAATTTTACAAAGATTCTATTGGAAATAATACATTTTTTAGGTTATAAATTCAAGGAATCTTGGAAAATTCCAGAAAAAAATGGACTTAATGGTGATTTTATTGGATATAATACATATTTTAGGTTATAAATTCAAGGAATCTTAGAAAATTCTAGGAAAATATTAAATATTACGAAGATTCTATTTTAAATAATACATTTTTTAGGTTATAAATTCAAGGAATCTTGGAAAATTCCAGAAAAAAATGGACTTAATGGTGATTTTATTGGATATAATACATAATTTAGGTTATAAATTCAAGGAATCTTGGAAAATTACAGAAAAAAATGGACTTAATGGTGATTTTATTTGATATAATACATATTTGAAGTTATAAATGCAAGGAATATTGGAAAATTATAGGAATATATTGATTTTTACGAAGATTCTAATGGAAATAATACATTTTTTAGGTTATAAATTCAAGGAATCTTGGAAAATTCCAGAAAAAAATGGACTTAATGGTGATTTTATTGGATATAATACATATTTTATGTTATAAATTCAAGGAATCTTAGAAATTTCTAGGAAAATATTGAATATTACGAAGATTCTATTTTAAATAATACATATTTTAGGTTAAGAATGCAAGAATTCTTGGAAAATTCTAGGAAAATATTGAATATTACGAAGATTCTAATTTAAATAATACATATTTTAGGTTAAGAATGCAAGAATTCTTGGAAAATTCTAGGAATATATTGAATTTTACGAAGATTCTAATGGAAAAAATACATTTTTTAGATTATAAATTCAAGGAATCTTGGAAAATTCCAGAAAAAAATGGACTTTATGGTGATTTTATTGGATATAAAACATAATTTAGGTTATAAATTCAAGGAATCTTGGAAAATTACAGAAAAAAATGGACTTAATGGTGATTTTATTTGATATAATACATATTTGAAGTTATAAATGCAAGGAATATTGGAAAATTATAGGAATATATTGATTTTTACGAAGATTCTAATTTAAATAATACATTTTTTAGGTTATAAATTCAAGGAATCTTGGAAAATTCCAGAAAAAAATGGACTTAATGGTGATATTATTGGATATAATACTTTATTTAGGTTATACATTCAAGAAATCTTAGAAAATTCTAGGAAAATATTGAATTTTACAAAGATTCTATTGGAAATAATACATTTTTTAGGTTATAAATTCAAGGAATCTTGGAAAATTCCAGAAAAAAATGGACTTAATGGTGATTTTATTGGATATAATACATATTTTAGGTTATAAATTCAAGGAATCTTAGAAAATTCTAGGAAAATATTAAATATTACGAAGATTCTATTTTAAATAATACCTTTTTCAGGTTATAAATTCAAGGAATCTTGGAAAATTCCAGAAAAAAATGGACTTAATGGTGATTTTATTGGATATAATACATAATTTAGGTTATAAATTCAAGGAATCTTGGAAAATTACAGAAAAAAATGGACTTAATGGTGATTTTATTTGATATAATACATATTTGAAGTTATAAATGCAAGGAATATTGGAAAATTATAGGAATATATTGATTTTTACGATGATTCTAATGGAAATAATACATTTTTTAGGTTATAAATTCAAGGAATCTTGGAAAATTCCAGAAAAAAATGGACTTAATGGTGATATTATTGGATATAATACTTTATTTAGGTTATAAATTCAAGGAATCTTGGAAAATTCCAGAAAAAAATGGACTTAATGGTGATTTTATTGGATATAATACATATTTTAGGTTATAAATTCAAGGAATCTTAGAAATTTCTAGGAAAATATTGAATATTACGAAGATTCTATTTTAAATAATACATATTTTAGGTTAAGAATGCAAGAATTCTTGGAAAATTCTAGGAAAATATTGAATATTACGAAGATTCTAATTTAAATAATACATATTTTAGGTTAAGAATGCAAGAATTCTTGGAAAATTCTAGGAATATATTGAATTTTACGAAGATTCTAATGGAAAAAATACATTTTTTAGGTTATAAATTCAAGGAATCTTGGAAAATTCCAGAAAAAAATGGACTTTATGGTGATTTTATTGGATATAAAACATAATTTAGGTTATAAATTCAAGGAATCTTGGAAAATTACAGAAAAAAATGGACTTAATGGTGATTTTATTTGATATAATACATATTTGAAGTTATAAATGCAAGGAATATTGGAAAATTATAGGAATATATTGATTTTTACGAAGATTCTAATTTAAATAATACATTTTTTAGGTTATAAATTCAAGGAATCTTGGAAAATTCCAGAAAAAAATGGACTTAATGGTGATATTATTGGATAAAATACTTTATTTAGGTTATACATTCAAGAAATCTTAGAAAATTCTAGGAAAATATTGAATTTTACAAAGATTCTATTGGAAATAATACATTTTTTAGGTTATAAATTCAAGGAATCTTGGAAAATTCCAGAAAAAAATGGACTTAATGGTGATTTTATTGGATATAATACATATTTTAGGTTATAAATTCAAGGAATCTTAGAAAATTCTAGGAAAATATTAAATATTACGAAGATTCTATTTTAAATAATACATATTTTAGGTTAAGAATGCAAGAATTCTTGGAAAATTCTAGGAAAATATTGAATATTACGAAGATTCTAATTTAAATAATACATATTTTAGGTTAAGAATGCAAGAATTCTTGGAAAATTCTAGGAATATATTGAATTTTACGAAAATTCTAATGGAAAAAATACATATTTTAGGTTATAAATTCAAGAAATCTTGGAAAATTCCAGAAAAAAATGGACTTAATGGTGATTTTATTGGATATAATACAGTACTTAGGTTATAAATTCAAGGAATCTTAGAAAATTCTAGGAAAATATTGAATATTACGAAGATTCTATTTTAAATAATACATATTTTAGGTTAAGAATGCAAGAATTCTTGGAAAATTCTAGGAAAATATTGAATATTACGAAGATTCTAATTTAAATAATACATATTTTAGGTTAAGAATGCAAGAATTCTTGGAAAATTCTAGGAATATATTGAATTTTACGAAGATTCTAATGGAAAAAATACATATTTTAGGTTATAAATTCAAGAAATCTTGGAAAATTCCAGAAAAAAATGGACTTAATGGTGATTTTATTGGATATAATACAGTATTTAGGTTATAAATTCAAGGAATCTTGGAAAATTCCAGAAAAAAATGGACTTAATGGTGATATTATTGGATATAATACTTCATTTAGGTTATACATTCAAGGAATCTTAGAAAATTCTAGGAAAATATTGAATATCACGAAGATTCTATTGGAAATAATACATATTTTAGGTTAAGAATGCAAGAATTCTTGGAAAATTCTAGGAAAATATTGAATATTACGAAGATTCTATTGCAAAAAATACATTTTTTAGGTTATAGATTCAAGGAATCTTGGAAAATTCCAGAAAAAAATGGACTTAATTGTGATTTTATTGGATGTAATACATATTTGAAGTTATAAATGCATGGAATTTTGGAAAATTACAGGGATATATTGAATTTTACGAAGATTCTAATGGAAATAATACATATTTTAGGTTATAAATTCAAGAAATCTTGGAAAATTCCAGAAAAAAATGGACTTAATGGTGATTTTATTGGATATAAAACATAATTTAGGTTATAAATTCAAGGAATCTTGGAAAATTACAGAAAAAAATGGACTTAATGGTGATTTTATTTGATATAATACATATTTGAAGTTATAAATGCAAGGAATATTGGAAAATTATAGGAATATATTGATTTTTACGAAGATTCTAATTTAAATAATACATTTTTTAGGTTATAAATTCAAGGAATCTTGGAAAATTCCAGAAAAAAATGGACTTAATGGTGATATTATTGGATATAATACTTTATTTAGGTTATACATTCAAGAAATCTTAGAAAATTCTAGGAAAATATTGAATTTTACAAAGATTCTATTGGAAATAATACATTTTTTAGGTTATAAATTCAAGGAATCTTGGAAAATTCCAGAAAAAAATGGACTTAATGGTGATTTTATTGGATATAATACATATTTTAGGTTATAAATTCAAGGAATCTTAGAAAATTCTAGGAAAATATTAAATATTACGAAGATTCTATTTTAAATAATACATTTTTTAGGTTATAAATTCAAGGAATCTTGGAAAATTCCAGAAAAAAATGGACTTAATGGTGATTTTATTGGATATAATACATAATTTAGGTTATAAATTCAAGGAATCTTGGAAAATTACAGAAAAAAATGGACTTAATGGTGATTTTATTTGATATAATACATATTTGAAGTTATAAATGCAAGGAATATTGGAAAATTATAGGAATATATTGATTTTTACGATGATTCTAATGGAAATAATACATTTTTTAGGTTATAAATTCAAGGAATCTTGGAAAATTCCAGAAAAAAATGGACTTAATGGTGATATTATTGGATATAATACTTTATTTAGGTTATAAATTCAAGGAATCTTGGAAAATTCCAGAAAAAAATGGACTTAATGGTGATTTTATTGGATATAATACATATTTTTGGTTATAAATTCAAGGAATCTTAGAAATTTCTAGGAAAATATTGAATATTACGAAGATTCTATTTTAAATAATACATATTTTAGGTTAAGAATGCAAGAATTCTTGGAAAATTCTAGGAAAATATTGAATATTACGAAGATTCTAATTTAAATAATACATATTTTAGGTTAAGAATGCAAGAATTCTTGGAAAATTCTAGGAATATATTGAATTTTACGAAGATTCTAATGGAAAAAATACATTTTTTAGGTTATAAATTCAAGGAATCTTGGAAAATTCCAGAAAAAAATGGACTTTATGGTGATTTTATTGGATATAAAACATAATTTAGGTTATAAATTCAAGGAATCTTGGAAAATTACAGAAAAAAATGGACTTAATGGTGATTTTATTTGATATAATACATATTTGAAGTTATAAATGCAAGGAATATTGGAAAATTATAGGAATATATTGATTTTTACGAAGATTCTAATTTAAATAATACATTTTTTAGGTTATAAATTCAAGGAATCTTGGAAAATTCCAGAAAAAAATGGACTTAATGGTGATATTATTGGATAAAATACTTTATTTAGGTTATACATTCAAGAAATCTTAGAAAATTCTAGGAAAATATTGAATTTTACAAAGATTCTATTGGAAATAATACATTTTTTAGGTTATAAATTCAAGGAATCTTGGAAAATTCCAGAAAAAAATGGACTTAATGGTGATTTTATTGGATATAATACATATTTTAGGTTATAAATTCAAGGAATCTTAGAAAATTCTAGGAAAATATTAAATATTACGAAGATTCTATTTTAAATAATACATATTTTAGGTTAAGAATGCAAGAATTCTTGGAAAATTCTAGGAAAATATTGAATATTACGAAGATTCTAATTTAAATAATACATATTTTAGGTTAAGAATGCAAGAATTCTTGGAAAATTCTAGGAATATATTGAATTTTACGAAAATTCTAATGGAAAAAATACATATTTTAGGTTATAAATTCAAGAAATCTTGGAAAATTCCAGAAAAAAATGGACTTAATGGTGATTTTATTGGATATAATACAGTATTTAGGTTATAAATTCAAGGAATCTTGGAAAATTCCAGAAAAAAATGGACTTAATGGTGATATTATTGGATATAATACTTTATTTAGGTTATAAATTCAAGGAATCTTAGAAAATTCTAGGAAAATATTGAATATTACGAAGATTCTATTGGAAATAATACATATTTTAGGTTATAAATTCAAGGAATCTTAGAAAATTCTAGGAAAATATTGAATATTACGAAGATTCTATTTTAAATAATACATATTTTAGGTTAAGAATGCAAGAATTCTTGGAAAATTCTAGGAAAATATTGAATATTACGAAGATTCTAATTTAAATAATACATATTTTAGGTTAAGAATGCAAGAATTCTTGGAAAATTCTAGGAATATATTGAATTTTACGAAGATTCTAATGGAAAAAATACATTTTTTAGGTTATAAATTCAAGGAATCTTGGAAAATTCCAGAAAAAAATGGACTTTATGGTGATTTTATTGGATATAAAACATAATTTAGGTTATAAATTCAAGGAATCTTGGAAAATTACAGAAAAAAATGGACTTAATGGTGATTTTATTTGATATAATACATATTTGAAGTTATAAATGCAAGGAATATTGGAAAATTATAGGAATATATTGATTTTTACGAAGATTCTAATTTAAATAATACATTTTTTAGGTTATAAATTCAAGGAATCTTGGAAAATTCAAGAAAAAAATGGACTTAATGGTGATATTATTGGATATAATACTTTATTTAGGTTATACATTAAAGAAATCTTAGAAAATTCTAGGAAAATATTGAATTTTACAAAGATTCTATTGGAAATAATACATTTTTTAGGTTATAAATTCAAGGAAGCTTGGAAAATTCCAGAAAAAAATGGACTTAATGGTGATTTTATTGGATATAATACATATTTTAGGTTATAAATTCAAGGAATCTTAGAAAATTCTAGGAAAATATTAAATATTACGAAGATTCTATTTTAAATAATACATATTTTAGGTTAAGAATGCAAGAATTCTTGGAAAATTCTAGGAAAATATTGAATATTACGAAGATTCTAATTTAAATAATACATATTTTAGGTTAAGAATGCAAGAATTCTTGGAAAATTCTAGGAATATATTGAATTTTACGAAAATTCTAATGGAAAAAATACATAATTTAGGTTATAAATTCAAGAAATCTTGGAAAATTCCAGAAAAAAATGGACTTAATGGTGATTTTATTGGATATAATACAGTACTTAGGTTATAAATTCAAGGAATCTTAGAAAATTCTAGGAAAATATTGAATATTACGAAGATTCTATTTTAAATAATACATATTTTAGGTTAAGAATGCAAGAATTCTTGGAAAATTCTAGGAAAATATTGAATATTACGAAGATTCTAATGGAAAAAATACATATTTTAGGTTATAAATTCAAGAAATCTTGGAAAATTCCAGAAAAAAATGGACTTAATGGTGATTTTATTGGATATAATACAGTATTTAGGTTATAAATTCAAGGAATCTTGGAAAATTCCAGAAAAAAATGGACTTAATGGTGATATTATTGGATATAATACTTCATTTAGGTTATACATTCAAGGAATCTTAGAAAATTATAGGAATATATTGATTTTTACGAAGATTCTAATTTAAATAATACATTTTTTAGGTTATAAATTCAAGGAATCTTGGAAAATTCCAGAAAAAAATGGACTTAATGGTGATATTATTGGATATAATACTTTATTTAGGTTATACATTCAAGAAATCTTAGAAATTCTAGGAAAATATTGAATTTTACAAAGATTCTATTGGAAATAATACATTTTTTAGGTTATAAATTCAAGGAATCTTGGAAAATTCCAGAAAAAAATGGACTTAATGGTGATTTTATTGGATATAATACATATTTTAGGTTATAAATTCAAGGAATCTTAGAAAATTCTAGGAAAATATTAAATATTACGAAGATTCTATTTTAAATAATACATTTTTTAGGTTATAAATTCAAGGAATCTTGGAAAATTCCAGAAAAAAATGGACTTAATGGTGATTTTATTGGATATAATACATAATTTAGGTTATAAATTCAAGGAATCTTGGAAAATTACAGAAAAAAATGGACTTAATGGTGATTTTATTTGATATAATACATATTTGAAGTTATAAATGCAAGGAATATTGGAAAATTATAGGAATATATTGATTTTTACGATGATTCTAATGGAAATAATACATTTTTTAGGTTATAAATTCAAGGAATCTTGGAAAATTCCAGAAAAAAATGGACTTAATGGTGATATTATTGGATATAATACTTTATTTAGGTTATAAATTCAAGGAATCTTGGAAAATTCCAGAAAAAAATGGACTTAATGGTGATTTTATTGGATATAATACATATTTTAGGTTATAAATTCAAGGAATCTTAGAAATTTCTAGGAAAATATTGAATATTACGAAGATTCTATTTTAAATAATACATATTTTAGGTTAAGAATGCAAGAATTCTTGGAAAATTCTAGGAAAATATTGAATATTACGAAGATTCTAATTTAAATAATACATATTTTAGGTTAAGAATGCAAGAATTCTTGGAAAATTCTAGGAATATATTGAATTTTACGAAGATTCTAATGGAAAAAATACATTTTTTAGGTTATAAATTCAAGGAATCTTGGAAAATTCCAGAAAAAAATGGACTTTATGGTGATTTTATTGGATATAAAACATAATTTAGGTTATAAATTCAAGGAATCTTGGAAAATTACAGAAAAAAATGGACTTAATGGTGATTTTATTTGATATAATACATATTTGAAGTTATAAATGCAAGGAATATTGGAAAATTATAGGAATATATTGATTTTTACGAAGATTCTAATTTAAATAATACATTTTTTAGGTTATAAATTCAAGGAATCTTGGAAAATTCCAGAAAAAAATGGACTTAATGGTGATATTATTGGATAAAATACTTTATTTAGGTTATACATTCAAGAAATCTTAGAAAATTCTAGGAAAATATTGAATTTTACAAAGATTCTATTGGAAATAATACATTTTTTAGGTTATAAATTCAAGGAATCTTGGAAAATTCCAGAAAAAAATGGACTTAATGGTGATTTTATTGGATATAATACATATTTTAGGTTATAAATTCAAGGAATCTTAGAAAATTCTAGGAAAATATTAAATATTACGAAGATTCTATTTTAAATAATACATATTTTAGGTTAAGAATGCAAGAATTCTTGGAAAATTCTAGGAAAATATTGAATATTACGAAGATTCTAATTTAAATAATACATATTTTAGGTTAAGAATGCAAGAATTCTTGGAAAATTCTAGGAATATATTGAATTTTACGAAAATTCTAATGGAAAAAATACATATTTTAGGTTATAAATTCAAGAAATCTTGGAAAATTCCAGAAAAAAATGGACTTAATGGTGATTTTATTGGATATAATACAGTATTTAGGTTATAAATTCAAGGAATCTTGGAAAATTCCAGAAAAAAATGGACTTAATGGTGATATTATTGGATATAATACTTTATTTAGGTTATAAATTCAAGGAATCTTAGAAAATTCTAGGAAAATATTGAATATTACGAAGATTCTATTGGAAATAATACATATTTTAGGTTATAAATTCAAGGAATCTTAGAAAATTCTAGGAAAATATTGAATATTACGAAGATTCTATTTTAAATAATACATATTTTAGGTTAAGAATGCAAGAATTCTTGGAAAATTCTAGGAAAATATTGAATATTACGAAGATTCTAATTTAAATAATACATATTTTAGGTTAAGAATGCAAGAATTCTTGGAAAATTCTAGGAATATATTGAATTTTACGAAGATTCTAATGGAAAAAATACATATTTTAGGTTATAAATTCAAGAAATCTTGGAAAATTCCAGAAAAAAATGGACTTAATGGTGATTTTATTGGATATAATACAGTATTTAGGTTATAAATTCAAGGAATCTTTGAAAATTCCAGAAAAAAATGGACTTAATGGTGATATTATTGGATATAATACTTCATTTAGGTTATACATTCAAGGAATCTTAGAAAATTATAGGAATATATTGATTTTTACGAAGATTCTAATTTAAATAATACATTTTTTAGGTTATAAATTCAAGGAATCTTGGAAAATTCCAGAAAAAAATGGACTTAATGGTGATATTATTGGATATAATACTTTATTTAGGTTATACATTCAAGAAATCTTAGAAAATTCTAGGAAAATATTGAATTTTACAAAGATTCTATTGGAAATAATACATTTTTTAGGTTATAAATTCAAGGAATCTTGGAAAATTCCAGAAAAAAATGGACTTAATGGTGATTTTATTGGATATAATACATATTTTAGGTTATAAATTCAAGGAATCTTAGAAAATTCTAGGAAAATATTAAATATTACGAAGATTCTATTTTAAATAATACATTTTTTAGGTTATAAATTCAAGGAATCTTGGAAAATTCCAGAAAAAAATGGACTTAATGGTGATTTTATTGGATATAATACATAATTTAGGTTATAAATTCAAGGAATCTTGGAAAATTACAGAAAAAAATGGACTTAATGGTGATTTTATTTGATATAATACATATTTGAAGTTATAAATGCAAGGAATATTGGAAAATTATAGGAATATATTGATTTTTACGATGATTCTAATGGAAATAATACATTTTTTAGGTTATAAATTCAAGGAATCTTGGAAAATTCCAGAAAAAAATGGACTTAATGGTGATATTATTGGATATAATACTTTATTTAGGTTATAAATTCAAGGAATCTTGGAAAATTCCAGAAAAAAATGGACTTAATGGTGATTTTATTGGATATAATACATATTTTAGGTTATAAATTCAAGGAATCTTAGAAATTTCTAGGAAAATATTGAATATTACGAAGATTCTATTTTAAATAATACATATTTTAGGTTAAGAATGCAAGAATTCTTGGAAAATTCTAGGAAAATATTGAATATTACGAAGATTCTAATTTAAATAATACATATTTTAGGTTAAGAATGCAAGAATTCTTGGAAAATTCTAGGAATATATTGAATTTTACGAAGATTCTAATGGAAAAAATACATTTTTTAGGTTATAAATTCAAGGAATCTTGGAAAATTCCAGAAAAAAATGGACTTTATGGTGATTTTATTGGATATAAAACATAATTTAGGTTATAAATTCAAGGAATCTTGGAAAATTACAGAAAAAAATGGACTTAATGGTGATTTTATTTGATATAATACATATTTGAAGTTATAAATGCAAGGAATATTGGAAAATTATAGGAATATATTGATTTTTACGAAGATTCTAATTTAAATAATACATTTTTTAGGTTATAAATTCAAGGAATCTTGGAAAATTCCAGAAAAAAATGGACTTAATGGTGATATTATTGGATAAAATACTTTATTTAGGTTATACATTCAAGAAATCTTAGAAAATTCTAGGAAAATATTGAATTTTACAAAGATTCTATTGGAAATAATACATTTTTTAGGTTATAAATTCAAGGAATCTTGGAAAATTCCAGAAAAAAATGGACTTAATGGTGATTTTATTGGATATAATACATATTTTAGGTTATAAATTCAAGGAATCTTAGAAAATTCTAGGAAAATATTAAATATTACGAAGATTCTATTTTAAATAATACATATTTTAGGTTAAGAATGCAAGAATTCTTGGAAAATTCTAGGAAAATATTGAATATTACGAAGATTCTAATTTAAATAATACATATTTTAGGTTAAGAATGCAAGAATTCTTGGAAAATTCTAGGAATATATTGAATTTTACGAAAATTCTAATGGAAAAAATACATATTTTAGGTTATAAATTCAAGAAATCTTGGAAAATTCCAGAAAAAAATGGACTTAATGGTGATTTTATTGGATATAATACAGTATTTAGGTTATAAATTCAAGGAATCTTGGAAAATTCCAGAAAAAAATGGACTTAATGGTGATATTATTGGATATAATACTTTATTTAGGTTATAAATTCAAGGAATCTTAGAAAATTCTAGGAAAATATTGAATATTACGAAGATTCTATTGGAAATAATACATATTTTAGGTTATAAATTCAAGGAATCTTAGAAAATTCTAGGAAAATATTGAATATTACGAAGATTCTATTTTAAATAATACATATTTTAGGTTAAGAATGCAAGAATTCTTGGAAAATTCTAGGAAAATATTGAATATTACGAAGATTCTAATTTAAATAATACATATTTTAGGTTAAGAATGCAAGAATTCTTGGAAAATTCTAGGAATATATTGAATTTTACGAAGATTCTAATGGAAAAAATACATTTTTTAGGTTATAAATTCAAGGAATCTTGGAAAATTCCAGAAAAAAATGGACTTTATGGTGATTTTATTGGATATAAAACATAATTTAGGTTATAAATTCAAGGAATCTTGGAAAATTACAGAAAAAAATGGACTTAATGGTGATTTTATTTGATATAATACATATTTGAAGTTATAAATGCAAGGAATATTGGAAAATTATAGGAATATATTGATTTTTACGAAGATTCTAATTTAAATAATACATTTTTTAGGTTATAAATTCAAGGAATCTTGGAAAATTCAAGAAAAAAATGGACTTAATGGTGATATTATTGGATATAATACTTTATTTAGGTTATACATTAAAGAAATCTTAGAAAATTCTAGGAAAATATTGAATTTTACAAAGATTCTATTGGAAATAATACATTTTTTGGGTTATAAATTCAAGGAAGCTTGGAAAATTCCAGAAAAAAATGGACTTAATGGTGATTTTATTGGATATAATACATATTTTAGGTTATAAATTCAAGGAATCTTAGAAAATTCTAGGAAAATATTAAATATTACGAAGATTCTATTTTAAATAATACATATTTTAGGTTAAGAATGCAAGAATTCTTGGAAAATTCTAGGAAAATATTGAATATTACGAAGATTCTAATTTAAATAATACATATTTTAGGTTAAGAATGCAAGAATTCTTGGAAAATTCTAGGAATATATTGAATTTTACGAAGATTCTAATGGAAAAAATACATATTTTAGGTTATAAATTCAAGAAATCTTGGAAAATTCCAGAAAAAAATGGACTTAATGGTGATTTTATTGGATATAATACAGTATTTAGGTTATAAATTCAAGGAATCTTGGAAAATTCCAGAAAAAAATGGACTTAATGGTGATATTATTGGATATAATACTTCATTTAGGTTATACATTCAAGGAATCTTAGAAAATTCTAGGAAAATATTGAATATCACGAAGATTCTATTGGAAATAATACATATTTTAGGTTAAGAATGCAAGAATTCTTGGAAAATTCTAGGAAAATATTGAATATTACGAAGATTCTATTGCAAAAAATACATTTTTTAGGTTATAGATTCAAGGAATCTTGGAAAATTCCAGAAAAAAATGGACTTAATTGTGATTTTATTGGATGTAATACATATTTGAAGTTATAAATGCATGGAATTTTGGAAAATTACAGGGATATATTGAATTTTACGAAGATTCTAATGGAAATAATACATATTTTAGGTTATAAATTCAAGGAATCTTGGAAAATTCCAGAAAAAAATAGACTTAATTGTGATTTTATTGGATATAATACATATTTTAGGTTATAAATTCAAGGAATCATAGAAAATTATAGGGAGATATTGAATATTACGAAGATTGTATTGGAAATAATACATATTTTAGGTTAAGAATGCAAGAATTCTTAGAAAATTCTAGGAAAATATTGAATTTTACGAAGATTCTATTGGAAATAATACATTTTTTAGGTTATAAATTCAAGGAATCTTGGAAAATTCCAGAAAAAAATGGACTTAATGATGATTTTATTGGATATAATACATATTTTAGGTTATAAATTCAAGGAATCTTAGAAAATTCTAGGAAAATATTGAATATTACGAAGATTCTATTGGAAATAATACATTTTTTAGGTTATACGTTCAAGGAATCTTGGAGAATTCCAGAAAAAAATGGACTTAATGGTGATTTTATTGGATATAATACATAATTTAGGTTATAAATTCAAGGAATCTTGGAAAATTACAGAAAAAAATGTACTTAATTGTGATTTTATTGGATATAATACATATTTGAAGTTATAAATGCAAGGAATATTGGAAAATGATATTAATATATTGATTTTTACGAAGATTTTAATGGAAATAATACATTTTTTAGGTTATAAATTCAAGGAATCTTGGAAAATTCCAGAAAAAAATGGACTTAATGGTGATTTTTTTAGATATTATACATATTTTAGGATATAAATTCGAGGAATCTTGGAAAATTCCAGAAAAAAATGGACTTAATTGTGATTTAATTGGATATAATACATAATTTAGGTTATAAATTCAAGGAATCTTGGAAAATTCCACAAAAAAAATGGACTTAATGGTGATTTTATTGGATATAATACATATTTTGGGTTATACATTCAAGGAATCTTAGAAATTTCTAGGAAAATATTGAATATTACGAAGATTCTATTGGAAAAAATACATTTTTTAGGTTATAGATTCAAGGAATCTTGGAAAATTCCAGAAAAAAATTGACTTTATGGTGATTTTATAGGATATAATACATATTTTAAGTTATACATTCAAGGAATCATAGAAAATTTTAGTAAAATATTGAATATCACGAAGATTCTATTGGAAATAATACATATTTTAGGTTAAGAATGCAAGAATTCTTGGAAAATTCTAGGAAAATATTGAATATTACGAAGATTCTAATGGAAATAATACATTTTTTAGGTTATAAATTCAAGGAATCTTGGAAAATTCCAGAAAAAAATGGACTTAATTGTGATTTTATTGGATGTAATACATATTTGAAGTTATAAATGCATGGAATTTTGGAAAATTACAGGGATATATTGAATTTTACGAAGATTCTAATGGAAATAATACATATTTTAGGTTATAAAATCAAGGAATCTTGGAAAATTCCAGAAAAAAATGGACTTAATGGTGATATTATTGGATATAATACTTTATTTAGGTTATAAATTCAAGGAATCTTGGAAAATTCCAGAAAAAAATGGACTTAATGGTGATATTATTGGATATAATACTTTATTTAGGTTATAAATTCAAGGAATCTTGGAAAATTCCAGAAAAAAATGGACTTAATGGTGATTTTATTGGATATAATACATATTTTAGGTTATAAATTCAAGGAATCTTAGAAATTTCTAGGAAAATATTGAATATTACGAAGATTCTATTTTAAATAATACATATTTTAGGTTAAGAATGCAAGAATTCTTGGAAAATTCTAGGAAAATATTGAATATTACGAAGATTCTAATTTAAATAATACATATTTTAGGTTAAGAATGCAAGAATTCTTGGAAAATTCTAGGAATATATTGAATTTTACGAAGATTCTAATGGAAAAAATACATTTTTTAGGTTATAAATTCAAGGAATCTTGGAAAATTCCAGAAAAAAATGGACTTTATGGTGATTTTATTGGATATAAAACATAATTTAGGTTATAAATTCAAGGAATCTTGGAAAATTACAGAAAAAAATGGACTTAATGGTGATTTTATTTGATATAATACATATTTGAAGTTATAAATGCAAGGAATATTGGAAAATTATAGGAATATATTGATTTTTACGAAGATTCTAATTTAAATAATACATTTTTTAGGTTATAAATTCAAGGAATCTTGGAAAATTCCAGAAAAAAATGGACTTAATGGTGATATTATTGGATAAAATACTTTATTTAGGTTATACATTCAAGAAATCTTAGAAAATTCTAGGAAAATATTGAATTTTACAAAGATTCTATTGGAAATAATACATTTTTTAGGTTATAAATTCAAGGAATCTTGGAAAATTCCAGAAAAAAATGGACTTAATGGTGATTTTATTGGATATAATACATATTTTAGGTTATAAATTCAAGGAATCTTAGAAAATTCTAGGAAAATATTAAATATTACGAAGATTCTATTTTAAATAATACATATTTTAGGTTAAGAATGCAAGAATTCTTGGAAAATTCTAGGAAAATATTGAATATTACGAAGATTCTAATTTAAATAATACATATTTTAGGTTAAGAATGCAAGAATTCTTGGAAAATTCTAGGAATATATTGAATTTTACGAAAATTCTAATGGAAAAATACATATTTTAGGTTATAAATTCAAGAAATCTTGGAAAATTCCAGAAAAAAATGGACTTAATGGTGATTTTATTGGATATAATACAGTATTTAGGTTATAAATTCAAGGAATCTTGGAAAATTCCAGAAAAAAATGGACTTAATGGTGATATTATTGGATATAATACTTTATTTAGGTTATAAATTCAAGGAATCTTAGAAAATTCTAGGAAAATATTGAATATTACGAAGATTCTATTGGAAATAATACATATTTTAGGTTATAAATTCAAGGAATCTTAGAAAATTCTAGGAAAATATTGAATATTACGAAGATTCTATTTTAAATAATACATATTTTAGGTTAAGAATGCAAGAATTCTTGGAAAATTCTAGGAAAATATTGAATATTACGAAGATTCTAATTTAAATAATACATATTTTAGGTTAAGAATGCAAGAATTCTTGGAAAATTCTAGGAATATATTGAATTTTACGAAGATTCTAATGGAAAAAATACATTTTTTAGGTTATAAATTCAAGGAATCTTGGAAAATTCCAGAAAAAAATGGACTTTATGGTGATTTTATTGGATATAAAACATAATTTAGGTTATAAATTCAAGGAATCTTGGAAAATTACAGAAAAAAATGGACTTAATGGTGATTTTATTTGATATAATACATATTTGAAGTTATAAATGCAAGGAATATTGGAAAATTATAGGAATATATTGATTTTTACGAAGATTCTAATTTAAATAATACATTTTTTAGGTTATAAATTCAAGGAATCTTGGAAAATTCAAGAAAAAAATGGACTTAATGGTGATATTATTGGATATAATACTTTATTTAGGTTATACATTAAAGAAATCTTAGAAAATTCTAGGAAAATATTGAATTTTACAAAGATTCTATTGGAAATAATACATTTTTTAGGTTATAAATTCAAGGAAGCTTGGAAAATTCCAAAAAAAAATGGACTTAATGGTGATTTTATTGGATATAATACATATTTTAGGTTATAAATTCAAGGAATCTTAGAAAATTCTAGGAAAATATTAAATATTACGAAGATTCTATTTTAAATAATACATATTTTAGGTTAAGAATGCAAGAATTCTTGGAAAATTCTAGGAAAATATTGAATATTACGAAGATTCTAATTTAAATAATACATATTTTAGGTTAAGAATGCAAGAATTCTTGGAAAATTCTAGGAATATATTGAATTTTACGAAGATTCTAATGGAAAAAATACATATTTTAGGTTATAAATTCAAGAAATCTTGGAAAATTCCAGAAAAAAATGGACTTAATGGTGATTTTATTGGATATAATACAGTATTTAGGTTATAAATTCAAGGAATCTTGGAAAATTCCAGAAAAAAATGGACTTAATGGTGATATTATTGGATATAATACTTCATTTAGGTTATACATTCAAGGAATCTTAGAAAATTCTAGGAAAATATTGAATATCACGAAGATTCTATTGGAAATAATACATATTTTAGGTTAAGAATGCAAGAATTCTTGGAAAATTCTAGGAAAATATTGAATATTACGAAGATTCTATTGCAAAAAATACATTTTTTAGGTTATAGATTCAAGGAATCTTGGAAAATTCCAGAAAAAAATGGACTTAATTGTGATTTTATTGGATGTAATACATATTTGAAGTTATAAATGCATGGAATTTTGGAAAATTACAGGGATATATTGAATTTTACGAAGATTCTAATGGAAATAATACATATTTTAGGTTATAAATTCAAGGAATCTTGGAAAATTCCAGAAAAAAATAGACTTAATTGTGATTTTATTGGATATAATACATATTTTAGGTTATAAATTCAAGGAATCATAGAAAATTATAGGGAGATATTGAATATTACGAAGATTGTATTGGAAATAATACATATTTTAGGTTAAGAATGCAAGAATTCTTAGAAAATTCTAGGAAAATATTGAATTTTACGAAGATTCTATTGGAAATAATACATTTTTTAGGTTATAAATTCAAGGAATCTTGGAAAATTCCAGAAAAAAATGGACTTAATGATGATTTTATTGGATATAATACATATTTTAGGTTATAAATTCAAGGAATCTTAGAAAATTCTAGGAAAATATTGAATATTACGAAGATTCTATTGGAAATAATACATTTTTTAGGTTATACGTTCAAGGAATCTTGGAGAATTCCAGAAAAAAATGGACTTAATGGTGATTTTATTGGATATAATACATAATTTAGGTTATAAATTCAAGGAATCTTGGAAAATTACAGAAAAAAATGTACTTAATTGTGATTTTATTGGATATAATACATATTTGAAGTTATAAATGCATGGAATATTGGAAAATGATATTAATATATTGATTTTTACGAAGATTTTAATGGAAATAATACATTTTTTAGGTTATAAATTCAAGGAATCTTGGAAAATTCCAGAAAAAAATGGACTTAATGGTGATTTTTTTAGATATTATACATATTTTAGGATATAAATTCGAGGAATCTTGGAAAATTCCAGAAAAAAATGGACTTAATTGTGATTTAATTGGATATAATACATAATTTAGGTTATAAATTCAAGGAATCTTGGAAAATTCCACAAAAAAAATGGACTTAATGGTGATTTTATTGGATATAATACATATTTTGGGTTATACATTCAAGGAATCTTAGAAATTTCTAGGAAAATATTGAATATTACGAAGATTCTATTGGAAAAAATACATTTTTTAGGTTATAGATTCAAGGAATCTTGGAAAATTCCAGAAAAAAATTGACTTTATGGTGATTTTATAGGATATAATACATATTTTAAGTTATACATTCAAGGAATCATAGAAAATTTTAGTAAAATATTGAATATCACGAAGATTCTATTGGAAATAATACATATTTTAGGTTAAGAATGCAAGAATTCTTGGAAAATTCTAGGAAAATATTGAATATTACGAAGATTCTAATGGAAATAATACATTTTTTAGGTTATAAATTCAAGGAATCTTGGAAAATTCCAGAAAAAAATGGACTTAATTGTGATTTTATTGGATGTAATACATATTTGAAGTTATAAATGCATGGAATTTTGGAAAATTACAGGGATATATTGAATTTTACGAAGATTCTAATGGAAATAATACATATTTTAGGTTATAAAATCAAGGAATCTTGGAAAATTCCAGAAAAAAATGGACTTTATGGTGATTTTATTGTATATAAAACATAATTTAGGTTATAAATTCAAGGAATCTTGGAAAATTACAGAAAAAAATGGACTTAATGGTGATATTATTGGATATAATACTTCATTTAGGTTATACATTCAAGGAATCTTAGAAAATTCTAGGAAACTATTGAATTTTACAAAGATTCTATTGGAAATAATACATATTTTAGGTTATAAATTAAAGAAATCTTGGAAAATTCCTGAAAAAAATGGACTTAATGGTGATTTTATTGGATATAATACATTATTTAGGTTATAAATTCAAGTAATCTTGGAAAATTCCAGAAAAAAATGGACTTAATATTGATTTTATTGGATATAATACATATTTGAAGTTATAAATGCAAGGAATATTGGAAAATGATAGGAATATATTGATTTTTACGAAGATTTTAATGGAAATAATACATTTTTTAGGTTATAAATTCAAGGAATCTTGGAAAATTCCAGAAAAAAATGGACTTAATGGTGATTTTATTGGATATAATACATATTTTAGGTTATACATTCAAGGAATCTTAGAAAATTCTAGGAAAATATTGAATATCACGAAGATTCTATTGGAAATAATACATATTTTAGGTTAAGAATGCAAGAATTCTTGGAAAATTCTAGGAAAATATTGAATATTACGAAGATTCTATTGGAAATAATACATATTTTAGGTTAAGAATGCAAGGAATATTGGAAAATGATGGGAATATATTGAATTTTACGAAGATTCTAATGGAAATAATACATTTTTTAGGTTATAAATTCAAGGAATCTTGGAAAATTACAGAAAAAAATGGACTTAATGGTGATTTTATTTGATATAATACATATTTGAAGTTATAAATGCAAGGAATATTGGAAAATTATAGGAATATATTGATTTTTACGAAGATTCTAATTTAAATAATACATTTTTTAGGTTATAAATTCAAGGAATCTTGGAAAATTCCAGAAAAAAATGGACTTAATGGTGATTTTATTGGATATAATACATAATTTAGGTTATAAATTCAAGGAATCTTGGAAAATTACAGAAAAAAATGGACTTAATGGTGATTTTATTTGATATAATACATATTTGAAGTTATAAATGCAAGGAATATTGGAAAATTATAGGAATATATTGATTTTTACGATGATTCTAATGGAAATAATACATTTTTTAGGTTATAAATTCAAGGAATCTTGGAAAATTCCAGAAAAAAATGGACTTAATGGTGATATTATTGGATATAATACTTTATTTAGGTTATAAATTCAAGGAATCTTGGAAAATTCCAGAAAAAAATGGACTTAATGGTGATTTTATTGGATATAATACATATTTTAGGTTATAAATTCAAGGAATCTTAGAAATTTCTAGGAAAATATTGAATATTACGAAGATTCTATTTTAAATAATACATATTTTAGGTTAAGAATGCAAGAATTCTTGGAAAATTCTAGGAAAATATTGAATATTACGAAGATTCTAATTTAAATAATACATATTTTAGGTTAAGAATGCAAGAATTCTTGGAAAATTCTAGGAATATATTGAATTTTACGAAGATTCTAATGGAAAAAATACATTTTTTAGGTTATAAATTCAAGGAATCTTGGAAAATTCCAGAAAAAAATGGACTTTATGGTGATTTTATTGGATATAAAACATAATTTAGGTTATAAATTCAAGGAATCTTGGAAAATTACAGAAAAAAATGGACTTAATGGTGATTTTATTTGATATAATACATATTTGAAGTTATAAATGCAAGGAATATTGGAAAATTATAGGAATATATTGATTTTTACGAAGATTCTAATTTAAATAATACATTTTTTAGGTTATAAATTCAAGGAATCTTGGAAAATTCCAGAAAAAAATGGACTTAATGGTGATATTATTGGATAAAATACTTTATTTAGGTTATACATTCAAGAAATCTTAAGAAATTCTAGGAAAATATTGAATTTTACAAAGATTCTATTGGAAATAATACATTTTTTAGGTTATAAATTCAAGGAATCTTGGAAAATTCCAGAAAAAAATGGACTTAATGGTGATTTTATTGGATATAATACATATTTTAGGTTATAAATTCAAGGAATCTTAGAAAATTCTAGGAAAATATTAAATATTACGAAGATTCTATTTTAAATAATACATATTTTAGGTTAAGAATGCAAGAATTCTTGGAAAATTCTAGGAAAATATTGAATATTACGAAGATTCTAATTTAAATAATACATATTTTAGGTTAAGAATGCAAGAATTCTTGGAAAATTCTAGGAATATATTGAATTTTACGAAAATTCTAATGGAAAAAATACATATTTTAGGTTATAAATTCAAGAAATCTTGGAAAATTCCAGAAAAAAATGGACTTAATGGTGATTTTATTGGATATAATACAGTATTTAGGTTATAAATTCAAGGAATCTTGGAAAATTCCAGAAAAAAATGGACTTAATGGTGATATTATTGGATATAATACTTTATTTAGGTTATAAATTCAAGGAATCTTAGAAAATTCTAGGAAAATATTGAATATTACGAAGATTCTATTGGAAATAATACATATTTTAGGTTATAAATTCAAGGAATCTTAGAAAATTCTAGGAAAATATTGAATATTACGAAGATTCTATTTTAAATAATACATATTTTAGGTTAAGAATGCAAGAATTCTTGGAAAATTCTAGGAAAATATTGAATATTACGAAGATTCTAATTTAAATAATACATATTTTAGGTTAAGAATGCAAGAATTCTTGGAAAATTCTAGGAATATATTGAATTTTACGAAGATTCTAATGGAAAAAATACATTTTTTAGGTTATAAATTCAAGGAATCTTGGAAAATTCCAGAAAAAAATGGACTTTATGGTGATTTTATTGGATATAAAACATAATTTAGGTTATAAATTCAAGGAATCTTGGAAAATTACAGAAAAAAATGGACTTAATGGTGATTTTATTTGATATAATACATATTTGAAGTTATAAATGCAAGGAATATTGGAAAATTATAGGAATATATTGATTTTTACGAAGATTCTAATTTAAATAATACATTTTTTAGGTTATAAATTCAAGGAATCTTGGAAAATTCAAGAAAAAAATGGACTTAATGGTGATATTATTGGATATAATACTTTATTTAGGTTATACATTAAAGAAATCTTAGAAAATTCTAGGAAAATATTGAATTTTACAAAGATTCTATTGGAAATAATACATTTTTTAGGTTATAAATTCAAGGAAGCTTGGAAAATTCCAGAAAAAAATGGACTTAATGGTGATTTTATTGGATATAATACATATTTTAGGTTAAAAATTCAAGGAATCTTAGAAAATTCTAGGAAAATATTAAATATTACGAAGATTCTATTTTAAATAATACATATTTTAGGTTAAGAATGCAAGAATTCTTGGAAAATTCTAGGAAAATATTGAATATTACGAAGATTCTAATTTAAATAATACATATTTTAGGTTAAGAATGCAAGAATTCTTGGAAAATTCTAGGAATATATTGAATTTTACGAAAATTCTAATGGAAAAAATACATAATTTAGGTTATAAATTCAAGAAATCTTGGAAAATTCCAGAAAAAAATGGACTTAATGGTGATTTTATTGGATATAATACAGTACTTAGGTTATAAATTCAAGGAATCTTAGAAAATTCTAGGAAAATATTGAATATTACGAAGATTCTATTTTAAATAATACATATTTTAGGTTAAGAATGCAAGAATTCTTGGAAAATTCTAGGAAAATATTGAATATTACGAAGATTCTAATTTAAATAATACATATTTTAGGTTAAGAATGCAAGAATTCTTGGAAAATTCTAGGAATATATTGAATTTTACGAAGATTCTAATGGAAAAAATACATTTTTTAGGTTATAAATTCAAGGAATCTTGGAAAATTCCAGAAAAAAATGGACTTAATGGTGATATTATTGGATATAATACTTTATTTAGGTTATACATTCAAGAAATCTTAGAAAATTCTAGGAAAATATTGAATTTTACAAAGATTCTATTGGAAATAATACATTTTTTAGGTTATAAATTCAAGGAATCTTGGAAAATTCCAGAAAAAAATGGACTTAATGGTGATTTTATTGGATATAATACATATTTTAGGTTATAAATTCAAGGAATCTTAGAAAATTCTAGGAAAATATTAAATATTACGAAGATTCTATTTTAAATAATACATATTTTAGGTTAAGAATGCAAGAATTCTTGGAAAATTCTAGGAAAATATTGAATATTACGAAGATTCTAATTTAAATAATACATATTTTAGGTTAAGAATGCAAGAATTCTTGGAAAATTCTAGGAATATATTGAATTTTACGAAAATTCTAATGGAAAAAATACATATTTTAGGTTATAAATTCAAGAAATCTTGGAAAATTCCAGAAAAAAATGGACTTAATGGTGATTTTATTGGATATAATACAGTATTTAGGTTATAAATTCAAGGAATCTTGGAAAATTCCAGAAAAAAATGGACTTAATGGTGATATTATTGGATATAATACTTTATTTAGGTTATAAATTCAAGGAATCTTAGAAAATTCTAGGAAAATATTGAATATTACGAAGATTCTATTGGAAATAATACATATTTTAGGTTATAAATTCAAGGAATCTTAGAAAATTCTAGGAAAATATTGAATATTACGAAGATTCTATTTTAAATAATACATATTTTAGGTTAAGAATGCAAGAATTCTTGGAAAATTCTAGGAAAATATTGAATATTACGAAGATTCTAATTTAAATAATACATATTTTAGGTTAAGAATGCAAGAATTCTTGGAAAATTCTAGGAATATATTGAATTTTACGAAGATTCTAATGGAAAAAATACATTTTTTAGGTTATAAATTCAAGGAATCTTGGAAAATTCCAGAAAAAAATGGACTTTATGGTGATTTTATTGGATATAAAACATAATTTAGGTTATAAATTCAAGGAATCTTGGAAAATTACAGAAAAAAATGGACTTAATGGTGATTTTATTTGATATAATACATATTTGAAGTTATAAATGCAAGGAATATTGGAAAATTATAGGAATATATTGATTTTACGAAGATTCTAATTTAAATAATACATTTTTTAGGTTATAAATTCAAGGAATCTTGGAAAATTCAAGAAAAAAATGGACTTAATGGTGATATTATTGGATATAATACTTTATTTAGGTTATACATTAAAGAAATCTTAGAAAATTCTAGGAAAATATTGAATTTTACAAAGATTCTATTGGAAATAATACATTTTTTAGGTTATAAATTCAAGGAAGCTTGGAAAATTCCAGAAAAAAATGGACTTAATGGTGATTTTATTGGATATAATACATATTTTAGGTTAAAAATTCAAGGAATCTTAGAAAATTCTAGGAAAATATTAAATATTACGAAGATTCTATTTTAAATAATACATATTTTAGGTTAAGAATGCAAGAATTCTTGGAAAATTCTAGGAAAATATTGAATATTACGAAGATTCTAATTTAAATAATACATATTTTAGGTTAAGAATGCAAGAATTCTTGGAAAATTCTAGGAATATATTGAATTTTACGAAAATTCTAATGGAAAAAATACATAATTTAGGTTATAAATTCAAGAAATCTTGGAAAATTCCAGAAAAAAATGGACTTAATGGTGATTTTATTGGATATAATACAGTACTTAGGTTATAAATTCAAGGAATCTTAGAAAATTCTAGGAAAATATTGAATATTACGAAGATTCTATTTTAAATAATACATATTTTAGGTTAAGAATGCAAGAATTCTTGGAAAATTCTAGGAAAATATTGAATATTACGAAGATTCTAATTTAAATAATACATATTTTAGGTTAAGAATGCAAGAATTCTTGGAAAATTCTAGGAATATATTGAATTTTACGAAGATTCTAATGGAAAAAATACATTTTTTAGGTTATAAATTCAAGGAATCTTGGAAAATTACAGAAAAAAATGGACTTAATGGTGATTTTATTTGATATAATACATATTTGAAGTTATAAATGCAAGGAATATTGGAAAATTATAGGAATATATTGATTTTTACGAAGATTCTAATTTAAATAATACATTTTTTAGGTTATAAATTCAAGGAATCTTGGAAAATTCCAGAAAAAAATGGACTTAATGGTGATATTATTGGATATAATACTTTATTTAGGTTATACATTCAAGAAATCTTAGAAAATTCTAGGAAAATATTGAATTTTACAAAGATTCTATTGGAAATAATACATTTTTTAGGTTATAAATTCAAGGAATCTTGGAAAATTCCAGAAAAAAATGGACTTAATGGTGATTTTATTGGATATAATACATATTTTAGGTTATAAATTCAAGGAATCTTAGAAAATTCTAGGAAAATATTAAATATTACGAAGATTCTATTTTAAATAATACATTTTTTAGGTTATAAATTCAAGGAATCTTGGAAAATTCCAGAAAAAAATGGACTTAATGGTGATTTTATTGGATATAATACATAATTTAGGTTATAAATTCAAGGAATCTTGGAAAATTACAGAAAAAAATGGACTTAATGGTGATTTTATTTGATATAATACATATTTGAAGTTATAAATGCAAGGAATATTGGAAAATTATAGGAATATATTGATTTTTACGAAGATTCTAATGGAAATAATACATTTTTTTAGGTTATAAATTCAAGGAATCTTGGAAAATTCCAGAAAAAAATGGACTTAATGGTGATTTTATTGGATATAATACATATTTTATGTTATAAATTCAAGGAATCTTAGAAATTTCTAGGAAAATATTGAATATTACGAAGATTCTATTTTAAATAATACATATTTTAGGTTAAGAATTCAAGGAATCTTAGAAAATTCTAGGAAAATATTAAATATTACGAAGATTCTATTTTAAATAATACATTTTTTAGGTTATAAATTCAAGGAATCTTGGAAAATTCCAGAAAAAAATGGACTTAATGGTGATTTTATTGGATATAATACATAATTTAGGTTATAAATTCAAGGAATCTTGGAAAATTACAGAAAAAAATGGACTTAATGGTGATTTTATTTGATATAATACATATTTGAAGTTATAAATGCAAGGAATATTGGAAAATTATAGGAATATATTGATTTTTACGAAGATTCTAATGGAAATAATACATTTTTTAGGTTATAAATTCAAGGAATCTTGGAAAATTCCAGAAAAAAATGGACTTAATGGTGATTTTATTGGATATAATACATATTTTATGTTATAAATTCAAGGAATCTTAGAAATTTCTAGGAAAATATTGAATATTACGAAGATTCTATTTTAAATAATACATATTTTAGGTTAAGAATGCAAGAATTCTTGGAAAATTCTAGGAAAATATTGAATATTACGAAGATTCTAATTTAAATAATACATATTTTAGGTTAAGAATGCAAGAATTCTTGGAAAATTCTAGGAATATATTGAATTTTACGAAGATTCTAATGGAAAAAATACATTTTTTAGATTATAAATTCAAGGAATCTTGGAAAATTCCAGAAAAAAATGGACTTTATGGTGATTTTATTGGATATAAAACATAATTTAGGTTATAAATTCAAGGAATCTTGGAAAATTACAGAAAAAAATGGACTTAATGGTGATTTTATTTGATATAATACATATTTGAAGTTATAAATGCAAGGAATATTGGAAAATTATAGGAATATATTGATTTTTACGAAGATTCTAATTTAAATAATACATTTTTTAGGTTATAAATTCAAGGAATCTTGGAAAATTCCAGAAAAAAATGGACTTAATGGTGATATTATTGGATATAATACTTTATTTAGGTTATACATTCAAGAAATCTTAGAAAATTCTAGGAAAATATTGAATTTTACAAAGATTCTATTGGAAATAATACATTTTTTAGGTTATAAATTCAAGGAATCTTGGAAAATTCCAGAAAAAAATGGACTTAATGGTGATTTTATTGGATATAATACATATTTTAGGTTATAAATTCAAGGAATCTTAGAAAATTCTAGGAAAATATTAAATATTACGAAGATTCTATTTTAAATAATACATATTTTAGGTTAAGAATGCAAGAATTCTTGGAAAATTCTAGGAAAATATTGAATATTACGAAGATTCTAATTTAAATAATACATATTTTAGGTTAAGAATGCAAGAATTCTTGGAAAATTCTAGGAATATATTGAATTTTACGAAAATTCTAATGGAAAAAATACATATTTTAGGTTATAAATTCAAGAAATCTTGGAAAATTCCAGAAAAAAATGGACTTAATGGTGATTTTATTGGATATAATACAGTATTTAGGTTATAAATTCAAGGAATCTTGGAAAATTCCAGAAAAAAATGGACTTAATGGTGATATTATTGGATATAATACTTTATTTAGGTTATAAATTCAAGGAATCTTAGAAAATTCTAGGAAAATATTGAATATTACGAAGATTCTATTGGAAATAATACATATTTTAGGTTATAAATTCAAGGAATCTTAGAAAATTCTAGGAAAATATTGAATATTACGAAGATTCTATTTTAAATAATACATATTTTAGGTTAAGAATGCAAGAATTCTTGGAAAATTCTAGGAAAATATTGAATATTACGAAGATTCTAATTTAAATAATACATATTTTAGGTTAAGAATGCAAGAATTCTTGGAAAATTCTAGGAATATATTGAATTTTACGAAGATTCTAATGGAAAAAATACATTTTTTAGGTTATAAATTCAAGGAATCTTGGAAAATTCCAGAAAAAAATGGACTTTATGGTGATTTTATTGGATATAAAACATAATTTAGGTTATAAATTCAAGGAATCTTGGAAAATTACAGAAAAAAATGGACTTAATGGTGATTTTATTTGATATAATACATATTTGAAGTTATAAATGCAAGGAATATTGGAAAATTATAGGAATATATTGATTTTTACGAAGATTCTAATTTAAATAATACATTTTTTAGGTTATAAATTCAAGGAATCTTGGAAAATTCAAGAAAAAAATGGACTTAATGGTGATATTATTGGATATAATACTTTATTTAGGTTATACATTAAAGAAATCTTAGAAAATTCTAGGAAAATATTGAATTTTACAAAGATTCTATTGGAAATAATACATTTTTTAGGTTATAAATTCAAGGAAGCTTGGAAAATTCCAGAAAAAAATGGACTTAATGGTGATTTTATTGGATATAATACATATTTTAGGTTAAAAATTCAAGGAATCTTAGAAAATTCTAGGAAAATATTAAATATTACGAAGATTCTATTTTAAATAATACATATTTTAGGTTAAGAATGCAAGAATTCTTGGAAAATTCTAGGAAAATATTGAATATTACGAAGATTCTAATTTAAATAATACATATTTTAGGTTAAGAATGCAAGAATTCTTGGAAAATTCTAGGAATATATTGAATTTTACGAAAATTCTAATGGAAAAAATACATAATTTAGGTTATAAATTCAAGAAATCTTGGAAAATTCCAGAAAAAAATGGACTTAATGGTGATTTTATTGGATATAATACAGTACTTAGGTTATAAATTCAAGGAATCTTAGAAAATTCTAGGAAAATATTGAATATTACGAAGATTCTATTTTAAATAATACATATTTTAGGTTAAGAATGCAAGAATTCTTGGAAAATTCTAGGAAAATATTGAATATTACGAAGATTCTAATTTAAATAATACATATTTTAGGTTAAGAATGCAAGAATTCTTGGAAAATTCTAGGAATATATTGAATTTTACGAAGATTCTAATGGAAAAAATACATTTTTTAGGTTATAAATTCAAGGAATCTTGGAAAATTACAGAAAAAAATGGACTTAATGGTGATTTTATTTGATATAATACATATTTGAAGTTATAAATGCAAGGAATATTGGAAAATTATAGGAATATATTGATTTTTACGAAGATTCTAATTTAAATAATACATTTTTTAGGTTATAAATTCAAGGAATCTTGGAAAATTCCAGAAAAAAATGGACTTAATGGTGATATTATTGGATATAATACTTTATTTAGGTTATACATTCAAGAAATCTTAGAAAATTCTAGGAAAATATTGAATTTTACAAAGATTCTATTGGAAATAATACATTTTTTAGGTTATAAATTCAAGGAATCTTGGAAAATTCCAGAAAAAAATGGACTTAATGGTGATTTTATTGGATATAATACATATTTTAGGTTATAAATTCAAGGAATCTTAGAAAATTCTAGGAAAATATTAAATATTACGAAGATTCTATTTTAAATAATACATTTTTTAGGTTATAAATTCAAGGAATCTTGGAAAATTCCAGAAAAAAATGGACTTAATGGTGATTTTATTGGATATAATACATAATTTAGGTTATAAATTCAAGGAATCTTGGAAAATTACAGAAAAAAATGGACTTAATGGTGATTTTATTTGATATAATACATATTTGAAGTTATAAATGCAAGGAATATTGGAAAATTATAGGAATATATTGATTTTTACGAAGATTCTAATGGAAATAATACATTTTTTAGGTTATAAATTCAAGGAATCTTGGAAAATTCCAGAAAAAAATGGACTTAATGGTGATTTTATTGGATATAATACATATTTTATGTTATAAATTCAAGGAATCTTAGAAATTTCTAGGAAAATATTGAATATTACGAAGATTCTATTTTAAATAATACATATTTTAGGTTAAGAATGCAAGAATTCTTGGAAAATTCTAGGAAAATATTGAATATTACGAAGATTCTAATTTAAATAATACATATTTTAGGTTAAGAATGCAAGAATTCTTGGAAAATTCTAGGAATATATTGAATTTTACGAAGATTCTAATGGAAAAAATACATTTTTTAGATTATAAATTCAAGGAATCTTGGAAAATTCCAGAAAAAAATGGACTTTATGGTGATTTTATTGGATATAAAACATAATTTAGGTTATAAATTCAAGGAATCTTGGAAAATTACAGAAAAAAATGGACTTAATGGTGATTTTATTTGATATAATACATATTTGAAGTTATAAATGCAAGGAATATTGGAAAATTATAGGAATATATTGATTTTTACGAAGATTCTAATTTAAATAATACATTTTTTAGGTTATAAATTCAAGGAATCTTGGAAAATTCCAGAAAAAAATGGACTTAATGGTGATATTATTGGATATAATACTTTATTTAGGTTATACATTCAAGAAATCTTAGAAAATTCTAGGAAAATATTGAATTTTACAAAGATTCTATTGGAAATAATACATTTTTTAGGTTATAAATTCAAGGAATCTTGGAAAATTCCAGAAAAAAATGGACTTAATGGTGATTTTATTGGATATAATACATATTTTAGGTTATAAATTCAAGGAATCTTAGAAAATTCTAGGAAAATATTAAATATTACGAAGATTCTATTTTAAATAATACCTTTTTCAGGTTATAAATTCAAGGAATCTTGGAAAATTCCAGAAAAAAATGGACTTAATGGTGATTTTATTGGATATAATACATAATTTAGGTTATAAATTCAAGGAATCTTGGAAAATTACAGAAAAAAATGGACTTAATGGTGATTTTATTTGATATAATACATATTTGAAGTTATAAATGCAAGGAATATTGGAAAATTATAGGAATATATTGATTTTTACGATGATTCTAATGGAAATAATACATTTTTTAGGTTATAAATTCAAGGAATCTTGGAAAATTCCAGAAAAAAATGGACTTAATGGTGATATTATTGGATATAATACTTTATTTAGGTTATAAATTCAAGGAATCTTGGAAAATTCCAGAAAAAAATGGACTTAATGGTGATTTTATTGGATATAATACATATTTTAGGTTATAAATTCAAGGAATCTTAGAAATTTCTAGGAAAATATTGAATATTACGAAGATTCTATTTTAAATAATACATATTTTAGGTTAAGAATGCAAGAATTCTTGGAAAATTCTAGGAAAATATTGAATATTACGAAGATTCTAATTTAAATAATACATATTTTAGGTTAAGAATGCAAGAATTCTTGGAAAATTCTAGGAATATATTGAATTTTACGAAGATTCTAATGGAAAAAATACATTTTTTAGGTTATAAATTCAAGGAATCTTGGAAAATTCCAGAAAAAAATGGACTTTATGGTGATTTTATTGGATATAAAACATAATTTAGGTTATAAATTCAAGGAATCTTGGAAAATTACAGAAAAAAATGGACTTAATGGTGATTTTATTTGATATAATACATATTTGAAGTTATAAATGCAAGGAATATTGGAAAATTATAGGAATATATTGATTTTTACGAAGATTCTAATTTAAATAATACATTTTTTAGGTTATAAATTCAAGGAATCTTGGAAAATTCCAGAAAAAAATGGACTTAATGGTGATATTATTGGATAAAATACTTTATTTAGGTTATACATTCAAGAAATCTTAGAAAATTCTAGGAAAATATTGAATTTTACAAAGATTCTATTGGAAATAATACATTTTTTAGGTTATAAATTCAAGGAATCTTGGAAAATTCCAGAAAAAAATGGACTTAATGGTGATTTTATTGGATATAATACATATTTTAGGTTATAAATTCAAGGAATCTTAGAAAATTCTAGGAAAATATTAAATATTACGAAGATTCTATTTTAAATAATACATATTTTAGGTTAAGAATGCAAGAATTCTTGGAAAATTCTAGGAAAATATTGAATATTACGAAGATTCTAATTTAAATAATACATATTTTAGGTTAAGAATGCAAGAATTCTTGGAAAATTCTAGGAATATATTGAATTTTACGAAAATTCTAATGGAAAAAATACATATTTTAGGTTATAAATTCAAGAAATCTTGGAAAATTCCAGAAAAAAATGGACTTAATGGTGATTTTATTGGATATAATACAGTACTTAGGTTATAAATTCAAGGAATCTTAGAAAATTCTAGGAAAATATTGAATATTACGAAGATTCTATTTTAAATAATACATATTTTAGGTTAAGAATGCAAGAATTCTTGGAAAATTCTAGGAAAATATTGAATATTACGAAGATTCTAATTTAAATAATACATATTTTAGGTTAAGAATGCAAGAATTCTTGGAAAATTCTAGGAATATATTGAATTTTACGAAGATTCTAATGGAAAAAATACATATTTTAGGTTATAAATTCAAGAAATCTTGGAAAATTCCAGAAAAAAATGGACTTAATGGTGATTTTATTGGATATAATACAGTATTTAGGTTATAAATTCAAGGAATCTTGGAAAATTCCAGAAAAAAATGGACTTAATGGTGATATTATTGGATATAATACTTCATTTAGGTTATACATTCAAGGAATCTTAGAAAATTCTAGGAAAATATTGAATATCACGAAGATTCTATTGGAAATAATACATATTTTAGGTTAAGAATGCAAGAATTCTTGGAAAATTCTAGGAAAATATTGAATATTACGAAGATTCTATTGCAAAAAATACATTTTTTAGGTTATAGATTCAAGGAATCTTGGAAAATTCCAGAAAAAAATGGACTTAATTGTGATTTTATTGGATGTAATACATATTTGAAGTTATAAATGCATGGAATTTTGGAAAATTACAGGGATATATTGAATTTTACGAAGATTCTAATGGAAATAATACATATTTTAGGTTATAAATTCAAGAAATCTTGGAAAATTCCAGAAAAAAATGGACTTAATGGTGATTTTATTGGATATAAAACATATTTGAAGTTATAAATGCAAGGAATATTGGAAAATTATAGGAATATATTGATTTTTACGAAGATTCTAATTTAAATAATACATTTTTTAGGTTATAAATTCAAGGAATCTTGGAAAATTCAAGAAAAAAATGGACTTAATGGTGATATTATTGGATATAATACTTTATTTAGGTTATACATTAAAGAAATCTTAGAAAATTCTAGGAAAATATTGAATTTTACAAAGATTCTATTGGAAATAATACATTTTTTAGGTTATAAATTCAAGGAAGCTTGGAAAATTCCAGAAAAAAATGGACTTAATGGTGATTTTATTGGATATAATACATATTTTAGGTTAAAAATTCAAGGAATCTTAGAAAATTCTAGGAAAATATTAAATATTACGAAGATTCTATTTTAAATAATACATATTTTAGGTTAAGAATGCAAGAATTCTTGGAAAATTCTAGGAAAATATTGAATATTACGAAGATTCTAATTTAAATAATACATATTTTAGGTTAAGAATGCAAGAATTCTTGGAAAATTCTAGGAATATATTGAATTTTACGAAAATTCTAATGGAAAAAATACATAATTTAGGTTATAAATTCAAGAAATCTTGGAAAATTCCAGAAAAAAATGGACTTAATGGTGATTTTATTGGATATAATACAGTACTTAGGTTATAAATTCAAGGAATCTTAGAAAATTCTAGGAAAATATTGAATATTACGAAGATTCTATTTTAAATAATACATATTTTAGGTTAAGAATGCAAGAATTCTTGGAAAATTCTAGGAAAATATTGAATATTACGAAGATTCTAATTTAAATAATACATATTTTAGGTTAAGAATGCAAGAATTCTTGGAAAATTCTAGGAATATATTGAATTTTACGAAGATTCTAATGGAAAAAATACATTTTTTAGGTTATAAATTCAAGGAATCTTGGAAAATTACAGAAAAAAATGGACTTAATGGTGATTTTATTTGATATAATACATATTTGAAGTTATAAATGCAAGGAATATTGGAAAATTATAGGAATATATTGATTTTTACGAAGATTCTAATTTAAATAATACATTTTTTAGGTTATAAATTCAAGGAATCTTGGAAAATTCCAGAAAAAAATGGACTTAATGGTGATATTATTGGATATAATACTTTATTTAGGTTATACATTCAAGAAATCTTAGAAAATTCTAGGAAAATATTGAATTTTACAAAGATTCTATTGGAAATAATACATTTTTTAGGTTATAAATTCAAGGAATCTTGGAAAATTCCAGAAAAAAATGGACTTAATGGTGATTTTATTGGATATAATACATATTTTAGGTTATAAATTCAAGGAATCTTAGAAAATTCTAGGAAAATATTAAATATTACGAAGATTCTATTTTAAATAATACATTTTTTAGGTTATAAATTCAAGGAATCTTGGAAAATTCCAGAAAAAAATGGACTTAATGGTGATTTTATTGGATATAATACATAATTTAGGTTATAAATTCAAGGAATCTTGGAAAATTACAGAAAAAAATGGACTTAATGGTGATTTTATTTGATATAATACATATTTGAAGTTATAAATGCAAGGAATATTGGAAAATTATAGGAATATATTGATTTTTACGAAGATTCTAATGGAAATAATACATTTTTTAGGTTATAAATTCAAGGAATCTTGGAAAATTCCAGAAAAAAATGGACTTAATGGTGATTTTATTGGATATAATACATATTTTATGTTATAAATTCAAGGAATCTTAGAAATTTCTAGGAAAATATTGAATATTACGAAGATTCTATTTTAAATAATACATATTTTAGGTTAAGAATGCAAGAATTCTTGGAAAATTCTAGGAAAATATTGAATATTACGAAGATTCTAATTTAAATAATACATATTTTAGGTTAAGAATGCAAGAATTCTTGGAAAATTCTAGGAATATATTGAATTTTACGAAGATTCTAATGGAAAAAATACATTTTTTAGATTATAAATTCAAGGAATCTTGGAAAATTCCAGAAAAAAATGGACTTTATGGTGATTTTATTGGATATAAAACATAATTTAGGTTATAAATTCAAGGAATCTTGGAAAATTACAGAAAAAAATGGACTTAATGGTGATTTTATTTGATATAATACATATTTGAAGTTATAAATGCAAGGAATATTGGAAAATTATAGGAATATATTGATTTTTACGAAGATTCTAATTTAAATAATACATTTTTTAGGTTATAAATTCAAGGAATCTTGGAAAATTCCAGAAAAAAATGGACTTAATGGTGATATTATTGGATATAATACTTTATTTAGGTTATACATTCAAGAAATCTTAGAAAATTCTAGGAAAATATTGAATTTTACAAAGATTCTATTGGAAATAATACATTTTTTAGGTTATAAATTCAAGGAATCTTGGAAAATTCCAGAAAAAAATGGACTTAATGGTGATTTTATTGGATATAATACATATTTTAGGTTATAAATTCAAGGAATCTTAGAAAATTCTAGGAAAATATTAAATATTACGAAGATTCTATTTTAAATAATACATTTTTTAGGTTATAAATTCAAGGAATCTTGGAAAATTCCAGAAAAAAATGGACTTAATGGTGATATTATTGGATATAATACTTTATTTAGGTTATAAATTCAAGGAATCTTGGAAAATTCCAGAAAAAAATGGACTTAATGGTGATTTTATTGGATATAATACATATTTTAGGTTATAAATTCAAGGAATCTTAGAAATTTCTAGGAAAATATTGAATATTACGAAGATTCTATTTTAAATAATACATATTTTAGGTTAAGAATGCAAGAATTCTTGGAAAATTCTAGGAAAATATTGAATATTACGAAGATTCTAATTTAAATAATACATATTTTAGGTTAAGAATGCAAGAATTCTTGGAAAATTCTAGGAATATATTGAATTTTACGAAGATTCTAATGGAAAAAATACATTTTTTAGGTTATAAATTCAAGGAATCTTGGAAAATTCCAGAAAAAAATGGACTTTATGGTGATTTTATTGGATATAAAACATAATTTAGGTTATAAATTCAAGGAATCTTGGAAAATTACAGAAAAAAATGGACTTAATGGTGATTTTATTTGATATAATACATATTTGAAGTTATAAATGCAAGGAATATTGGAAAATTATAGGAATATATTGATTTTTACGAAGATTCTAATTTAAATAATACATTTTTTAGGTTATAAATTCAAGGAATCTTGGAAAATTCCAGAAAAAAATGGACTTAATGGTGATATTATTGGATAAAATACTTTATTTAGGTTATACATTCAAGAAATCTTAGAAAATTCTAGGAAAATATTGAATTTTACAAAGATTCTATTGGAAATAATACATTTTTTAGGTTATAAATTCAAGGAATCTTGGAAAATTCCAGAAAAAAATGGACTTAATGGTGATTTTATTGGATATAATACAGTACTTAGGTTATAAATTCAAGGAATCTTAGAAAATTCTAGGAAAATATTGAATATTACGAAGATTCTATTTTAAATAATACATATTTTAGGTTAAGAATGCAAGAATTCTTGGAAAATTCTAGGAAAATATTGAATATTACGAAGATTCTAATTTAAATAATACATATTTTAGGTTAAGAATGCAAGAATTCTTGGAAAATTCTAGGAATATATTGAATTTTACGAAGATTCTAATGGAAAAAATACATATTTTAGGTTATAAATTCAAGAAATCTTGGAAAATTCCAGAAAAAAATGGACTTAATGGTGATTTTATTGGATATAATACAGTATTTAGGTTATAAATTCAAGGAATCTTGGAAAATTCCAGAAAAAAATGGACTTAATGGTGATATTATTGGATATAATACTTCATTTAGGTTATACATTCAAGGAATCTTAGAAAATTCTAGGAAAATATTGAATATCACGAAGATTCTATTGGAAATAATACATATTTTAGGTTAAGAATGCAAGAATTCTTGGAAAATTCTAGGAAAATATTGAATATTACGAAGATTCTATTGCAAAAAATACATTTTTTAGGTTATAGATTCAAGGAATCTTGGAAAATTCCAGAAAAAAATGGACTTAATTGTGATTTTATTGGATGTAATACATATTTGAAGTTATAAATGCATGGAATTTTGGAAAATTACAGGGATATATTGAATTTTACGAAGATTCTAATGGAAATAATACATATTTTAGGTTATAAATTCAAGAAATCTTGGAAAATTCCAGAAAAAAATGGACTTAATGGTGATTTTATTGGATATAAAACATATTTGAAGTTATAAATGCAAGGAATATTGGAAAATTATAGGAATATATTGATTTTTACGAAGATTCTAATTTAAATAATACATTTTTTAGGTTATAAATTCAAGGAATCTTGGAAAATTCAAGAAAAAAATGGACTTAATGGTGATATTATTGGATATAATACTTTATTTAGGTTATACATTAAAGAAATCTTAGAAAATTCTAGGAAAATATTGAATTTTACAAAGATTCTATTGGAAATAATACATTTTTTAGGTTATAAATTCAAGGAAGCTTGGAAAATTCCAGAAAAAAATGGACTTAATGGTGATTTTATTGGATATAATACATATTTTAGGTTAAAAATTCAAGGAATCTTAGAAAATTCTAGGAAAATATTAAATATTACGAAGATTCTATTTTAAATAATACATATTTTAGGTTAAGAATGCAAGAATTCTTGGAAAATTCTAGGAAAATATTGAATATTACGAAGATTCTAATTTAAATAATACATATTTTAGGTTAAGAATGCAAGAATTCTTGGAAAATTCTAGGAATATATTGAATTTTACGAAAATTCTAATGGAAAAAATACATATTTTAGGTTATAAATTCAAGAAATCTTGGAAAATTCCAGAAAAAAATGGACTTAATGGTGATTTTATTGGATATAATACAGTACTTAGGTTATAAATTCAAGGAATCTTAGAAAATTCTAGGAAAATATTGAATATTACGAAGATTCTATTTTAAATAATACATATTTTAGGTTAAGAATGCAAGAATTCTTGGAAAATTCTAGGAAAATATTGAATATTACGAAGATTCTAATTTAAATAATACATATTTTAGGTTAAGAATGCAAGAATTCTTGGAAAATTCTAGGAATATATTGAATTTTACGAAGATTCTAATGGAAAAAATACATATTTTAGGTTATAAATTCAAGAAATCTTGGAAAATTCCAGAAAAAATGGACTTAATGGTGATTTTATTGGATATAATACAGTATTTAGGTTATAAATTCAAGGAATCTTGGAAAATTCCAGAAAAAAATGGACTTAATGGTGATATTATTGGATATAATACTTCATTTAGGTTATACATTCAAGGAATCTTAGAAAATTCTAGGAAAATATTGAATATCACGAAGATTCTATTGGAAATAATACATATTTTAGGTTAAGAATGCAAGAATTCTTGGAAAATTCTAGGAAAATATTGAATATTACGAAGATTCTATTGCAAAAAATACATTTTTTAGGTTATAGATTCAAGGAATCTTGGAAAATTCCAGAAAAAAATGGACTTAATTGTGATTTTATTGGATGTAATACATATTTGAAGTTATAAATGCATGGAATTTTGGAAAATTACAGGGATATATTGAATTTTACGAAGATTCTAATGGAAATAATACATATTTTAGGTTATAAATTCAAGAAATCTTGGAAAATTCCAGAAAAAAATGGACTTAATGGTGATTTTATTGGATATAAAACATAATTTAGGTTATAAATTCAAGGAATCTTGGAAAATTACAGAAAAAAATGGACTTAATGGTGATTTTATTTGATATAATACATATTTGAAGTTATAAATGCAAGGAATATTGGAAAATTATAGGAATATATTGATTTTTACGAAGATTCTAATTTAAATAATACATTTTTTAGGTTATAAATTCAAGGAATCTTGGAAAATTCCAGAAAAAAATGGACTTAATGGTGATATTATTGGATATAATACTTTATTTAGGTTATACATTCAAGAAATCTTAGAAAATTCTAGGAAAATATTGAATTTTACAAAGATTCTATTGGAAATAATACATTTTTTAGGTTATAAATTCAAGGAATCTTGGAAAATTCCAGAAAAAAATGGACTTAATGATGATTTTATTGGATATAATACATATTTTAGGTTATAAATTCAAGGAATCTTAGAAAATTCTAGGAAAATATTAAATATTACGAAGATTCTATTTTAAATAATACATTTTTTAGGTTATAAATTCAAGGAATCTTGGAAAATTCCAGAAAAAAATGGACTTAATGGTGATTTTATTGGATATAATACATAATTTAGGTTATAAATTCAAGGAATCTTGGAAAATTACAGAAAAAAATGGACTTAATGGTGATTTTATTTGATATAATACATATTTGAAGTTATAAATGCAAGGAATATTGGAAAATTATAGGAATATATTGATTTTTACGATGATTCTAATGGAAATAATACATTTTTTAGGTTATAAATTCAAGGAATCTTGGAAAATTCCAGAAAAAAATGGACTTAATGGTGATATTATTGGATATAATACTTTATTTAGGTTATAAATTCAAGGAATCTTGGAAAATTCCAGAAAAAAATGGACTTAATGGTGATTTTATTGGATATAATACATATTTTAGGTTATAAATTCAAGGAATCTTAGAAATTTCTAGGAAAATATTGAATATTACGAAGATTCTATTTTAAATAATACATATTTTAGGTTAAGAATGCAAGAATTCTTGGAAAATTCTAGGAAAATATTGAATATTACGAAGATTCTAATTTAAATAATACATATTTTAGGTTAAGAATGCAAGAATTCTTGGAAAATTCTAGGAATATATTGAATTTTACGAAGATTCTAATGGAAAAAATACATTTTTTAGGTTATAAATTCAAGGAATCTTGGAAAATTCCAGAAAAAAATGGACTTTATGGTGATTTTATTGGATATAAAACATAATTTAGGTTATAAATTCAAGGAATCTTGGAAAATTACAGAAAAAAATGGACTTAATGGTGATTTTATTTGATATAATACATATTTGAAGTTATAAATGCAAGGAATATTGGAAAATTATAGGAATATATTGATTTTTACGAAGATTCTAATTTAAATAATACATTTTTTAGGTTATAAATTCAAGGAATCTTGGAAAATTCCAGAAAAAAATGGACTTAATGGTGATATTATTGGATAAAATACTTTATTTAGGTTATACATTCAAGAAATCTTAGAAAATTCTAGGAAAATATTGAATTTTACAAAGATTCTATTGGAAATAATACATTTTTTAGGTTATAAATTCAAGGAATCTTGGAAAATTCCAGAAAAAAATGGACTTAATGGTGATTTTATTGGATATAATACATATTTTAGGTTATAAATTCAAGGAATCTTAGAAAATTCTAGGAAAATATTAAATATTACGAAGATTCTATTTTAAATAATACATATTTTAGGTTAAGAATGCAAGAATTCTTGGAAAATTCTAGGAAAATATTGAATATTACGAAGATTCTAATTTAAATAATACATATTTTAGGTTAAGAATGCAAGAATTCTTGGAAAATTCTAGGAATATATTGAATTTTACGAAAATTCTAATGGAAAAAATACATATTTTAGGTTATAAATTCAAGAAATCTTGGAAAATTCCAGAAAAAAATGGACTTAATGGTGATTTTATTGGATATAATACAGTACTTAGGTTATAAATTCAAGGAATCTTAGAAAATTCTAGGAAAATATTGAATATTACGAAGATTCTATTTTAAATAATACATATTTTAGGTTAAGAATGCAAGAATTCTTGGAAAATTCTAGGAAAATATTGAATATTACGAAGATTCTAATTTAAATAATACATATTTTAGGTTAAGAATGCAAGAATTCTTGGAAAATTCTAGGAATATATTGAATTTTACGAAGATTCTAATGGAAAAAATACATATTTTAGGTTATAAATTCAAGAAATCTTGGAAAATTCCAGAAAAAAATGGACTTAATGGTGATTTTATTGGATATAATACAGTATTTAGGTTATAAATTCAAGGAATCTTGGAAAATTCCAGAAAAAAATGGACTTAATGGTGATATTATTGGATATAATACTTCATTTAGGTTATACATTCAAGGAATCTTAGAAAATTCTAGGAAAATATTGAATATCACGAAGATTCTATTGGAAATAATACATATTTTAGGTTAAGAATGCAAGAATTCTTGGAAAATTCTAGGAAAATATTGAATATTACGAAGATTCTATTGCAAAAAAATACATTTTTTAGGTTATAGATTCAAGGAATCTTGGAAAATTCCAGAAAAAAATGGACTTAATTGTGATTTTATTGGATGTAATACATATTTGAAGTTATAAATGCATGGAATTTTGGAAAATTACAGGGATATATTGAATTTTACGAAGATTCTAATGGAAATAATACATATTTTAGGTTATAAATTCAAGAAATCTTGGAAAATTCCAGAAAAAAATGGACTTAATGGTGATTTTATTGGATATAAAACATAATTTAGGTTATAAATTCAAGGAATCTTGGAAAATTACAGAAAAAAATGGACTTAATGGTGATTTTATTTGATATAATACATATTTGAAGTTATAAATGCAAGGAATATTGGAAAATTATAGGAATATATTGATTTTTACGAAGATTCTAATTTAAATAATACATTTTTTAGGTTATAAATTCAAGGAATCTTGGAAAATTCCAGAAAAAAATGGACTTAATGGTGATATTATTGGATATAATACTTTATTTAGGTTATACATTCAAGAAATCTTAGAAAATTCTAGGAAAATATTGAATTTTACAAAGATTCTATTGGAAATAATACATTTTTTAGGTTATAAATTCAAGGAATCTTGGAAAATTCCAGAAAAAAAATGGACTTAATGGTGATTTTATTGGATATAATACATATTTTAGGTTATAAATTCAAGGAATCTTAGAAAATTCTAGGAAAATATTAAATATTACGAAGATTCTATTTTAAATAATACATTTTTTAGGTTATAAATTCAAGGAATCTTGGAAAATTCCAGAAAAAAATGGACTTAATGGTGATTTTATTGGATATAATACATAATTTAGGTTATAAATTCAAGGAATCTTGGAAAATTACAGAAAAAAATGGACTTAATGGTGATTTTATTTGATATAATACATATTTGAAGTTATAAATGCAAGGAATATTGGAAAATTATAGGAATATATTGATTTTTACGATGATTCTAATGGAAATAATACATTTTTTAGGTTATAAATTCAAGGAATCTTGGAAAATTCCAGAAAAAAAATGGACTTAATGGTGATATTATTGGATATAATACTTTATTTAGGTTATAAATTCAAGGAATCTTGGAAAATTCCAGAAAAAAATGGACTTAATGGTGATTTTATTGGATATAATACATATTTTAGGTTATAAATTCAAGGAATCTTAGAAATTTCTAGGAAAATATTGAATATTACGAAGATTCTATTTTAAATAATACATATTTTAGGTTAAGAATGCAAGAATTCTTGGAAAATTCTAGGAAAATATTGAATATTACGAAGATTCTAATTTAAATAATACATATTTTAGGTTAAGAATGCAAGAATTCTTGGAAAATTCTAGGAATATATTGAATTTTACGAAGATTCTAATGGAAAAAATACATTTTTTAGGTTATAAATTCAAGGAATCTTGGAAAATTCCAGAAAAAAATGGACTTTATGGTGATTTTATTGGATATAAAACATAATTTAGGTTATAAATTCAAGGAATCTTGGAAAATTACAGAAAAAAATGGACTTAATGGTGATTTTATTTGATATAATACATATTTGAAGTTATAAATGCAAGGAATATTGGAAAATTATAGGAATATATTGATTTTTACGAAGATTCTAATTTAAATAATACATTTTTTAGGTTATAAATTCAAGGAATCTTGGAAAATTCCAGAAAAAAATGGACTTAATGGTGATATTATTGGATAAAATACTTTATTTAGGTTATACATTCAAGAAATCTTAGAAAATTCTAGGAAAATATTGAATTTTACAAAGATTCTATTGGAAATAATACATTTTTTAGGTTATAAATTCAAGGAATCTTGGAAAATTCCAGAAAAAAATGGACTTAATGGTGATTTTATTGGATATAATACATATTTTAGGTTATAAATTCAAGGAATCTTAGAAAATTCTAGGAAAATATTAAATATTACGAAGATTCTATTTTAAATAATACATATTTTAGGTTAAGAATGCAAGAATTCTTGGAAAATTCTAGGAAAATATTGAATATTACGAAGATTCTAATTTAAATAATACATATTTTAGGTTAAGAATGCAAGAATTCTTGGAAAATTCTAGGAATATATTGAATTTTACGAAAATTCTAATGGAAAAAATACATATTTTAGGTTATAAATTCAAGAAATCTTGGAAAATTCCAGAAAAAAATGGACTTAATGGTGATTTTATTGGATATAATACAGTATTTAGGTTATAAATTCAAGGAATCTTGGAAAATTCCAGAAAAAAATGGACTTAATGGTGATATTATTGGATATAATACTTTATTTAGGTTATAAATTCAAGGAATCTTAGAAAATTCTAGGAAAATATTGAATATTACGAAGATTCTATTGGAAATAATACATATTTTAGGTTATAAATTCAAGGAATCTTAGAAAATTCTAGGAAAATATTGAATATTACGAAGATTCTATTTTAAATAATACATATTTTAGGTTAAGAATGCAAGAATTCTTGGAAAATTCTAGGAAAATATTGAATATTACGAAGATTCTAATTTAAATAATACATATTTTAGGTTAAGAATGCAAGAATTCTTGGAAAATTCTAGGAATATATTGAATTTTACGAAGATTCTAATGGAAAAAATACATTTTTTAGGTTATAAATTCAAGGAATCTTGGAAAATTCCAGAAAAAAATGGACTTTATGGTGATTTTATTGGATATAAAACATAATTTAGGTTATAAATTCAAGGAATCTTGGAAAATTACAGAAAAAAATGGACTTAATGGTGATTTTATTTGATATAATACATATTTGAAGTTATAAATGCAAGGAATATTGGAAAATTATAGGAATATATTGATTTTTACGATGATTCTAATGGAAATAATACATTTTTTAGGTTATAAATTCAAGGAATCTTGGAAAATTCCAGAAAAAAATGGACTTAATGGTGATATTATTGGATATAATACTTTATTTAGGTTATAAATTCAAGGAATCTTGGAAAATTCCAGAAAAAAATGGACTTAATGGTGATTTTATTGGATATAATACATATTTTAGGTTATAAATTCAAGGAATCTTAGAAATTTCTAGGAAAATATTGAATATTACGAAGATTCTATTTTAAATAATACATATTTTAGGTTAAGAATGCAAGAATTCTTGGAAAATTCTAGGAAAATATTGAATATTACGAAGATTCTAATTTAAATAATACATATTTTAGGTTAAGAATGCAAGAATTCTTGGAAAATTCTAGGAATATATTGAATTTTACGAAGATTCTAATGGAAAAAATACATTTTTTAGGTTATAAATTCAAGGAATCTTGGAAAATTCCAGAAAAAAATGGACTTTATGGTGATTTTATTGGATATAAAACATAATTTAGGTTATAAATTCAAGGAATCTTGGAAAATTACAGAAAAAAATGGACTTAATGGTGATTTTATTTGATATAATACATATTTGAAGTTATAAATGCAAGGAATATTGGAAAATTATAGGAATATATTGATTTTTACGAAGATTCTAATTTAAATAATACATTTTTTAGGTTATAAATTCAAGGAATCTTGGAAAATTCCAGAAAAAAATGGACTTAATGGTGATATTATTGGATAAAATACTTTATTTAGGTTATACATTCAAGAAATCTTAGAAAATTCTAGGAAAATATTGAATTTTACAAAGATTCTATTGGAAATAATACATTTTTTAGGTTATAAATTCAAGGAATCTTGGAAAATTCCAGAAAAAAATGGACTTAATGGTGATTTTATTGGATATAATACATATTTTAGGTTATAAATTCAAGGAATCTTAGAAAATTCTAGGAAAATATTAAATATTACGAAGATTCTATTTTAAATAATACATATTTTAGGTTAAGAATGCAAGAATTCTTGGAAAATTCTAGGAAAATATTGAATATTACGAAGATTCTAATTTAAATAATACATATTTTAGGTTAAGAATGCAAGAATTCTTGGAAAATTCTAGGAATATATTGAATTTTACGAAAATTCTAATGGAAAAAATACATATTTTAGGTTATAAATTCAAGAAATCTTGGAAAATTCCAGAAAAAAATGGACTTAATGGTGATTTTATTGGATATAATACAGTACTTAGGTTATAAATTCAAGGAATCTTAGAAAATTCTAGGAAAATATTGAATATTACGAAGATTCTATTTTAAATAATACATATTTTTAGGTTAAGAATGCAAGAATTCTTGGAAAATTCTAGGAAAATATTGAATATTACGAAGATTCTAATTTAAATAATACATATTTTAGGTTAAGAATGCAAGAATTCTTGGAAAATTCTAGGAATATATTGAATTTTACGAAGATTCTAATGGAAAAAATACATATTTTAGGTTATAAATTCAAGAAATCTTGGAAAATTCCAGAAAAAAATGGACTTAATGGTGATTTTATTGGATATAATACAGTATTTAGGTTATAAATTCAAGGAATCTTGGAAAATTCCAGAAAAAAATGGACTTAATGGTGATATTATTGGATATAATACTTCATTTAGGTTATACATTCAAGGAATCTTAGAAAATTCTAGGAAAATATTGAATATCACGAAGATTCTATTGGAAATAATACATATTTTAGGTTAAGAATGCAAGAATTCTTGGAAAATTCTAGGAAAATATTGAATATTACGAAGATTCTATTGCAAAAAATACATTTTTTAGGTTATAGATTCAAGGAATCTTGGAAAATTCCAGAAAAAAATGGACTTAATTGTGATTTTATTGGATGTAATACATATTTGAAGTTATAAATGCATGGAATTTTGGAAAATTACAGGGATATATTGAATTTTACGAAGATTCTAATGGAAATAATACATATTTTAGGTTATAAATTCAAGAAATCTTGGAAAATTCCAGAAAAAATGGACTTAATGGTGATTTTATTGGATATAAAACATAATTTAGGTTATAAATTCAAGGAATCTTGGAAAATTACAGAAAAAAATGGACTTAATGGTGATTTTATTTGATATAATACATATTTGAAGTTATAAATGCAAGGAATATTGGAAAATTATAGGAATATATTGATTTTTACGAAGATTCTAATTTAAATAATACATTTTTTAGGTTATAAATTCAAGGAATCTTGGAAAATTCCAGAAAAAAATGGACTTAATGGTGATATTATTGGATATAATACTTTATTTAGGTTATACATTCAAGAAATCTTAGAAAATTCTAGGAAAATATTGAATTTTACAAAGATTCTATTGGAAATAATACATTTTTTAGGTTATAAATTCAAGGAATCTTGGAAAATTCCAGAAAAAAATGGACTTAATGGTGATTTTATTGGATATAATACATATTTTAGGTTATAAATTCAAGGAATCTTAGAAAATTCTAGGAAAATATTAAATATTACGAAGATTCTATTTTAAATAATACATTTTTTAGGTTATAAATTCAAGGAATCTTGGAAAATTCCAGAAAAAAATGGACTTAATGGTGATTTTATTGGATATAATACATAATTTAGGTTATAAATTCAAGGAATCTTGGAAAATTACAGAAAAAAATGGACTTAATGGTGATTTTATTTGATATAATACATATTTGAAGTTATAAATGCAAGGAATATTGGAAAATTATAGGAATATATTGATTTTTACGATGATTCTAATGGAAATAATACATTTTTTAGGTTATAAATTCAAGGAATCTTGGAAAATTCCAGAAAAAAATGGACTTAATGGTGATATTATTGGATATAATACTTTATTTAGGTTATAAATTCAAGGAATCTTGGAAAATTCCAGAAAAAAATGGACTTAATGGTGATTTTATTGGATATAATACATATTTTAGGTTATAAATTCAAGGAATCTTAGAAATTTCTAGGAAAATATTGAATATTACGAAGATTCTATTTTAAATAATACATATTTTAGGTTAAGAATGCAAGAATTCTTGGAAAATTCTAGGAAAATATTGAATATTACGAAGATTCTAATTTAAATAATACATATTTTAGGTTAAGAATGCAAGAATTCTTGGAAAATTCTAGGAATATATTGAATTTTACGAAGATTCTAATGGAAAAAATACATTTTTTAGGTTATAAATTCAAGGAATCTTGGAAAATTCCAGAAAAAAATGGACTTTATGGTGATTTTATTGGATATAAAACATAATTTAGGTTATAAATTCAAGGAATCTTGGAAAATTACAGAAAAAAATGGACTTAATGGTGATTTTATTTGATATAATACATATTTGAAGTTATAAATGCAAGGAATATTGGAAAATTATAGGAATATATTGATTTTTACGAAGATTCTAATTTAAATAATACATTTTTTAGGTTATAAATTCAAGGAATCTTGGAAAATTCCAGAAAAAAATGGACTTAATGGTGATATTATTGGATAAAATACTTTATTTAGGTTATACATTCAAGAAATCTTAGAAAATTCTAGGAAAATATTGAATTTTACAAAGATTCTATTGGAAATAATACATTTTTTAGGTTATAAATTCAAGGAATCTTGGAAAATTCCAGAAAAAAATGGACTTAATGGTGATTTTATTGGATATAATACATATTTTAGGTTATAAATTCAAGGAATCTTAGAAAATTCTAGGAAAATATTAAATATTACGAAGATTCTATTTTAAATAATACATATTTTAGGTTAAGAATGCAAGAATTCTTGGAAAATTCTAGGAAAATATTGAATATTACGAAGATTCTAATTTAAATAATACATATTTTAGGTTAAGAATGCAAGAATTCTTGGAAAATTCTAGGAATATATTGAATTTTACGAAAATTCTAATGGAAAAAATACATATTTTAGGTTATAAATTCAAGAAATCTTGGAAAATTCCAGAAAAAAATGGACTTAATGGTGATTTTATTGGATATAATACAGTATTTAGGTTATAAATTCAAGGAATCTTGGAAAATTCCAGAAAAAAATGGACTTAATGGTGATATTATTGGATATAATACTTTATTTAGGTTATAAATTCAAGGAATCTTAGAAAATTCTAGGAAAATATTGAATATTACGAAGATTCTATTGGAAATAATACATATTTTAGGTTATAAATTCAAGGAATCTTAGAAAATTCTAGGAAAATATTGAATATTACGAAGATTCTATTTTAAATAATACATATTTTAGGTTAAGAATGCAAGAATTCTTGGAAAATTCTAGGAAAATATTGAATATTACGAAGATTCTAATTTAAATAATACATATTTTAGGTTAAGAATGCAAGAATTCTTGGAAAATTCTAGGAATATATTGAATTTTACGAAGATTCTAATGGAAAAAATACATTTTTTAGGTTATAAATTCAAGGAATCTTGGAAAATTCCAGAAAAAAATGGACTTTATGGTGATTTTATTGGATATAAAACATAATTTAGGTTATAAATTCAAGGAATCTTGGAAAATTACAGAAAAAAATGGACTTAATGGTGATTTTATTTGATATAATACATATTTGAAGTTATAAATGCAAGGAATATTGGAAAATTATAGGAATATATTGATTTTTACGAAGATTCTAATTTAAATAATACATTTTTTAGGTTATAAATTCAAGGAATCTTGGAAAATTCAAGAAAAAAATGGACTTAATGGTGATATTATTGGATATAATACTTTATTTAGGTTATACATTAAAGAAATCTTAGAAAATTCTAGGAAAATATTGAATTTTACAAAGATTCTATTGGAAATAATACATTTTTTAGGTTATAAATTCAAGGAAGCTTGGAAAATTCCAGAAAAAAATGGACTTAATGGTGATTTTATTGGATATAATACATATTTTAGGTTATAAATTCAAGGAATCTTAGAAAATTCTAGGAAAATATTAAATATTACGAAGATTCTATTTTAAATAATACATATTTTAGGTTAAGAATGCAAGAATTCTTGGAAAATTCTAGGAAAATATTGAATATTACGAAGATTCTAATTTAAATAATACATATTTTAGGTTAAGAATGCAAGAATTCTTGGAAAATTCTAGGAATATATTGAATTTTACGAAAATTCTAATGGAAAAAATACATAATTTAGGTTATAAATTCAAGAAATCTTGGAAAATTCCAGAAAAAAATGGACTTAATGGTGATTTTATTGGATATAATACAGTACTTAGGTTATAAATTCAAGGAATCTTAGAAAATTCTAGGAAAATATTGAATATTACGAAGATTCTATTTTAAATAATACATATTTTAGGTTAAGAATGCAAGAATTCTTGGAAAATTCTAGGAAAATATTGAATATTACGAAGATTCTAATTTAAATAATACATATTTTAGGTTAAGAATGCAAGAATTCTTGGAAAATTCTAGGAAAATATTGAATATTACGAAGATTCTAATTTAAATAATACATATTTTAGGTTAAGAATGCAAGAATTCTTGGAAAATTCTAGGAATATATTAAATATTACGAAGATTCTATTTTAAATAATACATATTTTAGGTTATAAATTCAAGGAATCTTAGAAAATTCTAGGAAAATATTAAATATTACGAAGATTCTATTTTAAATAATACATATTTTAGGTTAAGAATGCAAGAATTCTTGGAAAATTCTAGGAAAATATTGAATATTACGAAGATTCTAATTTAAATAATACATATTTTAGGTTAAGAATGCAAGAATTCTTGGAAAATTCTAGGAATATATTGAATTTTACGAAAATTCTAATGGAAAAAATACATAATTTAGGTTATAAATTCAAGAAATCTTGGAAAATTCCAGAAAAAAATGGACTTAATGGTGATTTTATTGGATATAATACAGTACTTAGGTTATAAATTCAAGGAATCTTAGAAAATTCTAGGAAAATATTGAATATTACGAAGATTCTATTTTAAATAATACATATTTTAGGTTAAGAATGCAAGAATTCTTGGAAAATTCTAGGAAAATATTGAATATTACGAAGATTCTAATTTAAATAATACATATTTTAGGTTAAGAATGCAAGAATTCTTGGAAAATTCTAGGAATATATTGAATTTTACGAAGATTCTAATGGAAAAAATACATATTTTAGGTTATAAATTCAAGAAATCTTGGAAAATTCCAGAAAAAAATGGACTTAATGGTGATTTTATTGGATATAATACAGTATTTAGGTTATAAATTCAAGGAATCTTGGAAAATTCCAGAAAAAAATGGACTTAATGGTGATATTATTGGATATAATACTTCATTTAGGTTATACATTCAAGGAATCTTAGAAAATTATAGGAATATATTGATTTTTACGAAGATTCTAATTTAAATAATACATTTTTTAGGTTATAAATTCAAGGAATCTTGGAAAATTCCAGAAAAAAATGGACTTAATGGTGATATTATTGGATATAATACTTTATTTAGGTTATACATTCAAGAAATCTTAGAAAATTCTAGGAAAATATTGAATTTTACAAAGATTCTATTGGAAATAATACATTTTTTAGGTTATAAATTCAAGGAATCTTGGAAAATTCCAGAAAAAAATGGACTTAATGGTGATTTTATTGGATATAATACATATTTTAGGTTATAAATTCAAGGAATCTTAGAAAATTCTAGGAAAATATTAAATATTACGAAGATTCTATTTTAAATAATACATTTTTTAGGTTATAAATTCAAGGAATCTTGGAAAATTCCAGAAAAAAATGGACTTAATGGTGATTTTATTGGATATAATACATAATTTAGGTTATAAATTCAAGGAATCTTGGAAAATTACAGAAAAAAATGGACTTAATGGTGATTTTATTTGATATAATACATATTTGAAGTTATAAATGCAAGGAATATTGGAAAATTATAGGAATATATTGATTTTTACGATGATTCTAATGGAAATAATACATTTTTTAGGTTATAAATTCAAGGAATCTTGGAAAATTCCAGAAAAAAATGGACTTAATGGTGATATTATTGGATATAATACTTTATTTAGGTTATAAATTCAAGGAATCTTGGAAAATTCCAGAAAAAAATGGACTTAATGGTGATTTTATTGGATATAATACATATTTTAGGTTATAAATTCAAGGAATCTTAGAAATTTCTAGGAAAATATTGAATATTACGAAGATTCTATTTTAAATAATACATATTTTAGGTTAAGAATGCAAGAATTCTTGGAAAATTCTAGGAAAATATTGAATATTACGAAGATTCTAATTTAAATAATACATATTTTAGGTTAAGAATGCAAGAATTCTTGGAAAATTCTAGGAATATATTGAATTTTACGAAGATTCTAATGGAAAAAATACATTTTTTAGGTTATAAATTCAAGGAATCTTGGAAAATTCCAGAAAAAAATGGACTTTATGGTGATTTTATTGGATATAAAACATAATTTAGGTTATAAATTCAAGGAATCTTGGAAAATTACAGAAAAAAATGGACTTAATGGTGATTTTATTTGATATAATACTTTATTTAGGTTATACATTAAAGAAATCTTAGAAAATTCTAGGAAAATATTGAATTTTACAAAGATTCTATTGGAAATAATACATTTTTTAGGTTATAAATTCAAGGAAGCTTGGAAAATTCCAGAAAAAAATGGACTTAATGGTGATTTTATTGGATATAATACATATTTTAGGTTATAAATTCAAGGAATCTTAGAAAATTCTAGGAAAATATTAAATATTACGAAGATTCTATTTTAAATAATACATATTTTAGGTTAAGAATGCAAGAATTCTTGGAAAATTCTAGGAAAATATTGAATATTACGAAGATTCTAATTTAAATAATACATATTTTAGGTTAAGAATGCAAGAATTCTTGGAAAATTCTAGGAATATATTGAATTTTACGAAAATTCTAATGGAAAAAATACATAATTTAGGTTATAAATTCAAGAAATCTTGGAAAATTCCAGAAAAAAATGGACTTAATGGTGATTTTATTGGATATAATACAGTACTTAGGTTATAAATTCAAGGAATCTTAGAAAATTCTAGGAAAATATTGAATATTACGAAGATTCTATTTTAAATAATACATATTTTAGGTTAAGAATGCAAGAATTCTTGGAAAATTCTAGGAAAATATTGAATATTACGAAGATTCTAATTTAAATAATACATATTTTAGGTTAAGAATGCAAGAATTCTTGGAAAATTCTAGGAAAATATTGAATATTACGAAGATTCTAATTTAAATAATACATATTTTAGGTTAAGAATGCAAGAATTCTTGGAAAATTCTAGGAATATATTAAATATTACGAAGATTCTATTTTAAATAATACATATTTTAGGTTATAAATTCAAGGAATCTTAGAAAATTCTAGGAAAATATTAAATATTACGAAGATTCTATTTTAAATAATACATATTTTAGGTTAAGAATGCAAGAATTCTTGGAAAATTCTAGGAAAATATTGAATATTACGAAGATTCTAATTTAAATAATACATATTTTAGGTTAAGAATGCAAGAATTCTTGGAAAATTCTAGGAATATATTGAATTTTACGAAAATTCTAATGGAAAAAATACATAATTTAGGTTATAAATTCAAGAAATCTTGGAAAATTCCAGAAAAAAATGGACTTAATGGTGATTTTATTGGATATAATACAGTACTTAGGTTATAAATTCAAGGAATCTTAGAAAATTCTAGGAAAATATTGAATATTACGAAGATTCTATTTTAAATAATACATATTTTAGGTTAAGAATGCAAGAATTCTTGGAAAATTCTAGGAAAATATTGAATATTACGAAGATTCTAATTTAAATAATACATATTTTAGGTTAAGAATGCAAGAATTCTTGGAAAATTCTAGGAAAATATTGAATATTACGAAGATTCTAATTTAAATAATACATATTTTAGGTTAAGAATGCAAGAATTCTTGGAAAATTCTAGGAATATATTAAATATTACGAAGATTCTATTTTAAATAATACATATTTTAGGTTATAAATTCAAGGAATCTTAGAAAATTCTAGGAAAATATTAAATATTACGAAGATTCTATTTTAAATAATACATATTTTAGGTTAAGAATGCAAGAATTCTTGGAAAATTCTAGGAAAATATTGAATATTACGAAGATTCTAATTTAAATAATACATATTTTAGGTTAAGAATGCAAGAATTCTTGGAAAATTCTAGGAATATATTGAATTTTACGAAAATTCTAATGGAAAAAATACATAATTTAGGTTATAAATTCAAGAAATCTTGGAAAATTCCAGAAAAAAATGGACTTAATGGTGATTTTATTGGATATAATACAGTACTTAGGTTATAAATTCAAGGAATCTTAGAAAATTCTAGGAAAATATTGAATATTACGAAGATTCTATTTTAAATAATACATATTTTAGGTTAAGAATGCAAGAATTCTTGGAAAATTCTAGGAAAATATTGAATATTACGAAGATTCTAATTTAAATAATACATATTTTAGGTTAAGAATGCAAGAATTCTTGGAAAATTCTAGGAATATATTGAATTTTACGAAGATTCTAATGGAAAAAATACATATTTTAGGTTATAAATTCAAGAAATCTTGGAAAATTCCAGAAAAAAATGGACTTAATGGTGATTTTATTGGATATAATACAGTATTTAGGTTATAAATTCAAGGAATCTTGGAAAATTCCAGAAAAAAATGGACTTAATGGTGATATTATTGGATATAATACTTCATTTAGGTTATACATTCAAGGAATCTTAGAAAATTATAGGAATATATTGATTTTTACGAAGATTCTAATTTAAATAATACATTTTTTAGGTTATAAATTCAAGGAATCTTGGAAAATTCCAGAAAAAAATGGACTTA
>NW_027266584.1:0-76063 GCF_046630445.1 Rutidosis leptorrhynchoides
ATCGGAATTGAAAAATCGGGTAATTGTGTGTAATTACACGGTTTGGCGCGTTTGGACAACCGTGTAATTATCCGAAACTATGTAATTGCGTGTATTTCGGAGGGTGTAATTACACAGTTTCAATTCCGACCTCCCCATAGGAATTGGTGTAATTACAATGTGTAATTATATAATTTAAATTTTTTTCTTATTATACTATTTATATTATATTACCTCCGTCTCTAATTAATTCTCGCTGATTCTATGCAATTTACGTAGACAAAACGACAGTTAATTAGGGATGGAGGGAGTATAATATAATATTATAAATATTAATTATACAATCAAACATAATGTTTGTAATTATAACGTAATTATATGGTATTAATCAAACAACATAAAAAAATTAATTCATACGTAATTATATCGTCGTATAATTACATCCTAATAATTACAACATCGTGTAATTACACGATGACTTTTAAAATTATGTTTCTTGATTAAAAAAAAGGATTATGTCTCATAAGTTTTATTATAACAATACCAACTATGTTCATATATATATATATACACACATATATGAAATGACTGAAAAAAAAAAGAGTTTATTTGTGGGTGTATAATATTATTTTGGCATCAAAATAGCAGGTGTTTTATATTTATATTTTTAGATTTATTTAAATTAATATGTATCTAGTCAAAATTATTAACAAAATATTTGATCATACAAATAAATTTAAAAATACAAAATATTATTTATTTTAATATAAAAAAATACTAAAAATTTACGGTCAAATTATATAATATTTTGCCCTCAATATAAAAAATTCATGGATCCACCAGCCATTATCAATGGACCTTGAAAAATCCCGTCGGTAACCCGTCATGCCCCATATATTTTCTCGATTGAGCATTTTAGAGAGTAAGAGATCTCTTCCACAAAAATGGGTGCCACTGAACTTTCATTGTCAGCTTCAAAAACTCTATGTTCTATGCAATCTGTCACCAGAGAGGAGTCGAGGCAATCAATTGACGAAAACATAGGCTGGAAAAATTCGACCGCCAACTGAGAAACTCCTTTTTGCCACGAAATAGTAGCTCCGTGAGGGTCGTATATTTTTATGTTTCTCTTTTTTTCTCGCTGATGCGGACTTCCTGAACTAGACCTTTTGGGCCGTATATTGTTATGGTATCTTATATAGAATAAAGAGATTTTTTTAATTTGTTTTATTTGTAAATTTTATTGTCAAATCAGTATCCGACAAAAGGTTTTTTATTAATAAATAATAATTTGACACATGTATTTAAAGAATTTTGAATTTAATTAGAAATCAAGTTATAATTTTCATTCAATGATATATATTTTTTCTTATTCTAATACGAAATCAAAATACAATAAAAACATAATGATTCCCAATAAAATTCTACCAATTATTTTTTTCTAATATAATAATTTTATTCCTAATCAATTTTCTATCTATTATTCAAAAAATTATTCCTAATAAAATTCATATATTCTTTTTTCTATTCTTAATTAAAACGGACACATCTTTTTTTTTTCCTATTCAAACAGGCATATTATTGAAGCAATTATTCCTAATTAAATTATAATATATATTATTTTTTTCTAATTTTTTCATTAAACTATTATTGCTCATAAAAACTCGTTATATTTTTTCTATTCTTAATTAAAACGGGCAAATATTATTTTTCAAACAATAGAAACAACTAAATCGATTAGATTCAATTATAAATTTTATTATGAAATCAAATCTTGATATAATATATAATTTTTATCTTTTTTTATGTTTATTATTTTTAAAAGAAAATAAATTTTAAATAATAAATTGTAGACTTTGAAATCAAATCAAAATAATTATAACTGATATAAAGTTAAAATAATTCTTTTTGATATAATATTTAACATAAATTTCATAATATTCAATACAAATAATTATTATATAATTTTTTATATATATATATTTGAATTATTAATTTAAAATGTAGAGACTTATCGTATAACGGACGGGCGACTTATTAGTAATTATTAATATCCCTCATTCTATAAATTTTATCACTCAAGTAATCATTTTATAGGTGGAGTACTATTTTTCTTTAGAAGTGAAACAAAAGCCACGTGCTTGCTCGGGCCCTCACCCCCACCATATACTAATGCAAAAATTGCTTAATTATAGACTCGACCTTAATGAAATCTGGCCCATTAATTTGTTACCTACTGGCGCTGTAAAGCTATCTATAGATTATGTCCTCATATAATATATTCGGGTAAGAAAATAAAGCCATTTCACATATTCTGGTCTTTCCACTAAGAGCAGCTTTATTTGTTTTCTCTTTCTCCTTTTTTTTTTTTTTAAGGAAAAAAATAAAAACGTTTTAATTAATATCCAAAATGGAAATGATGGAGACAAAATGAGTAGACATTATAAATAAAAATGGCAATATACTCCACATGTGCGCAGAATATTAATAGAGCCAATTACTATGCCACCGATGATGTCGATGGTGTGACTATACCTACCCAAATACCTTTTTTTTTTTATGAAGTAACCTACCCAAATACTTACTGCCACAGTATATGAAAACAAACTCATTTAGTGCCGTTTTCAATTATTTAATTATAACTTAGTTCACTGTCAAAAAAAAATTATAACTTAGTTTCTATTACCATGTGTGGATTAGATCCTGATGTGTAATTATAACTTGGTTTAAATAGAGAGCCCTAAAAAAAAGATTTTCTAGAGACCGATTAGTTTTATAATAGCAACAATGACATATATAATATGCACCACTTGTCATGTGACTTATTTCTCACTCGTATTACTGAACTAGGTATTTACGGTTCGAGTTTGAATTTTTGAATTAAAAATAATATCATTGAGAGAGAGTTTTATTTTCACAAAATCGATACAATTAAGTGGAACTGAATTGTAAAATTCATGAATTTCAATATTGATTAATTAGATAAAAAAGAAAGAAAAAAATTGAGTTTTTACCTCCACTGTTTCATGCTGACGGAAATTTATCCTTACTGTTTTTAAAATTGAGTTTTATTTTTATTTTTTCAAAACATTAAATGATTTATCCATCTGCTGAAAATTTAATCTACGTGTCAAAATTAACCCATAAACAAGTGATATGTATCCCTCTCACATGAATTGTCACGTCGTATAATTTTTAATTTCAAAAAAATTAAAATAATTTTATGAAATAAATTTAATATAATTAATAAAAAACTATAAATTTAATATAATTTAAGATAAAGTAAAATATATTAAACAAAATATGAATATAAATAGAAACAGAAATTAATAATTAACTTAATTATGATAAAATCTTATTGTGTGGTAGGAGAATATTAAATTATTAACAATAAATATTGTTATGATTTAAGAATTCAAATTATTTATGGAATAAAACTAATTTTTGATAAGAAAAAAGGATAAAGATTAATTTTTGGTCAGATTTAATATTTATAAATGATTTGAATTCCATAAATAATTTTATTATTTATTTATACATCTAATTTTATTTTATTTACATAAAGAAATTTGAATTTCATAAATGATTTGAATCCCTAATTATTATATTATTTATTTTTAATAATTTAATATTTTTTACCATTAAATAATATTTTATCATAATTAAAATAATAATTAATTTTTATTTCATATTTGTTTAATATAATTTATTTTATATAAATTATATAAAATTTAAATTCATTTTTTTATGGTAAATTTAAATTTATTTTTATAGATTATAGAAAAATATAATTTATTAAAATATATTATATTTATTATATAAAAATATTTTTTATAAAAAAATTATATGACGTGGCAATTTGTCCACGTAAGAGTGATACGTCTCACTTGTTTATTGGTTAATTTTGATACATAACACGAGTTACGTACTGCCATCTAGGACGATTTAAACGGAATAAGGATAAATCCTTTAACGTTTTCAAACAATAAGGATAAAAATTTAATTTCCAAAACAGCAAGGATAAATTTTCGTCATTATTATTAAACAGCTGGGAGAAAAACTCACAGTTTTCAAAAAAGAAAGCGTGTAATACGAAGTGGGGAGAGAGGAAAAATGACTTGGTATAGAAGCAACAGAGCTGCCCTCCACTACACCATTGAAGAGATAATAGTAGCTTAGGCCTTAGTTTGATACTTTGTTTTCACATATGAATGTGCTTTCTTTCAGGTCGTGATGGGAAATAGTATAATGGGAAATAGTATAATGAACCACATTTTGCTAGCAACTATTCACATCCACTACCATCACAACGGAGGTAGGATTGAGTAGTTAATTTATAAATATTGTACATTTAAAAATGGTTGGAAGAAGCATCACATTGAAAAGTTAGTTTGGCTTCCCTGAATTTAGAAAACAACCAATCATGGATTACTAATTAATGTTGGTTAGGACCATTTAGAAAAGAAAAAAAATGAAATAAATTTCCTCTTGAAGAAGATAATTTAAAGAGAAAAACATACATAAGTTTGTAGAATAAATAGTCTGTCTCAACTCTCATAAAAAATAATATTAAAATTCCTCATTACACTCAGTAATATTTTGATGAGTAATCAATAAAATCATTTCTTCAAAAAAAAAATTATAATAAAGAAAATTATAAAATCAATAAACGAAAAAAAACGTCACATCCAACAATGACAATTCCCAAAACTTTCCCTAAATCTTTTTGAAAAGAAGAAAAACACTACACTCTATGTATATATAATACAGTAGTGTAGTAGTAGTAGAGTATGTATGAGAGAGAGCAGCTGCATTCATGATATTTCAACCCCACCATCTTCTCATCATCAACGCTGCAACCAAGCAAGATATATACCTCATTTCAACCAACGACCATACATAAATTACAAAACCAAACCCCACTTCGAACTATACCTTTCTTCAAATTTTGTCCTCAAATTCTAAACAATCATGGACAAGAAGCAAAGATGGCTCTTATTGGTTTTTCTCATTCTCCACTTCATTTCCGCTCAAGAAGTAGCAGCTGTGACTGGCGGCGTTGGGGTTGGCTTCGGCCGCGGTGGTGGTGGAGGAATGTGGGTGGGTGGAGGAGTTAACATTAACAACAACAACAACAACAACATTCCGACCACCACTAATCCATCAAAGTCGAATATTAGCTACGGTGCTCTTCAAGCTTGGAAATCTGCAATCACGGATGATCCATTAGGGATTTTGAAATCTTGGGTTGGGACGAATGTATGTTCTTATAAAGGAATCTTTTGTGTAGATTCTGAAATGGGTCCTGTGATTTCAGGGATAGATCTCAACCATGCTAATCTACAGGGTACCTTAGTCAAAGATCTCTCCGTGTTCGACGAAATGACTCTGTTACATATCAACAGCAATAGATTTTCAGGAACAATTCCTGAAAGTTTCAAGGGCATGACTTCTCTTCAAGAGCTTGACCTTAGCAACAATTTGTTTTCGGGTAAATTTCATAAAGCTTCTTTATGTTTGTTATATGTTATGTTTTAACCTTTATGTTTCAATACATACAAAGTACTCCCTGTTCTGTGTGAAACTAAGAAATCAATTTGATTAAATTATGATAGTTAAAATTTAATACATTATTTTTTATTTTAATAAAGGTTTAGTACAGATTATTGTAAGAAAATAACTGAGCAAAAAGGATAAATTGTAGGTTGAGTGAAATACATTAGGACAAAACTTAGGACATGATAAACTTTTGAGGTCAACTAAACCTACTGCCCTTTGTTTTCAGGGCCTTTTCCTAGTGCCACTCTCTATATGCCAAATTTGATGTACTTAGACCTAAGATTCAACAACTTTGTTGGCTCATTGCCTGAGGACCTCTTCAATAAGAGGCTCGACGCAATCTTTCTCAACAACAACCAATTCGAAGGACAAATTCCTGACAATTTAGGAGGTTCCCCTGCATCTGTGATAAACTTAGCTAACAACAAGTTAACCGGCAGCATTCCGGCTAGTGTTGGGTTTATGAGTTCTAATCTCAAAGAGATTTTGTTTCTTAACAACCAGTTAACAGGCTGCATTCCTGAAGGAGTAGGATTGTTTCAAGAAATTCAAGTTTTCGACGTAAGCTACAATTCGTTAATGGGCCATTTGCCGGATACAGTTTCATGTTTAAGTGACATAGAGGTGTTGAATTTAGCACACAACAAGCTGTCCGGTGAATTGTCGAATTTGGTTTGTTCATTGAAGAGTTTAGTGAATCTAACTGTCTCGTACAATTTCTTTTCCGGGTTTAGTCAAGAATGTTCCAGGTTGCCAAATAGGAATGCCGGTTTTGATTTCTCGGGGAACTGTATTCCGGGAAGAGATTACCAGAGGCCTCAGCCGCAATGCTCAGACGTCCCTGGAGCGGGATTGAGTTGTTTTAGAATTCCAGCTGTGCAGCCAGATGTTTGTGGGACTCTAGCTCAGTATTTAGGAGCTCAACCATAAATAAATATGTATAACAAAAACAGGTTGGTTTATGGTTGCCAAATTGATTGATAACAGATAATTTTTATAGAGATTGCTAAAGATTTACGAGTAATTTCTTTTGGCTGTCAAATTGACTATCTGTGTGTTTATGATGAAGCAGATATTGAAAGATATCAAATTTATAATTAATGAGTACTCTTTTAATATCTTATACTACCATTACAACCAACGTAAAGTTCTCCTTAGCATCGAAAGTGGTCACCGACCCTTAACTCTCAAGTAACATTAATTCTCATGAAGCCGTAGGATGATGGATAGTTTTTGCTCGAGTGGATCAAGTATGTTTGATTTAATACTCGTTCAAAAATTTGTCATCTTACCTCGTTATCGCACTACTAGAATGTATGATTTTACCAGCGAATTATTTCCAGCAGAATATATATCGCTGTTAATTCACTGTAATTACCGGCGATTATGTAGCCGGTACACTATTTCCAGCGAATTTGCAGTACTGGTGACTATTTCCAGTGAAATGATCCGTCGGTAAATCTTTCCAGCGATATTACCAGCAAAAGTATTTCGCCGGTAAAATGAAATCCAGATAATAGACTCTACTGGCGAATATTTCCAGCGAAATGCTCCGCCAGTAATATTCCCAGCGATATTACCAGCAAAAGTATTTCGCCGATAAACTGAAATCAAGATAATAGACTCTACAGGCGAATATTTCCAGCGAAATGATCCGCCAGTATTATTTCCAGCGATATTACCAGCAAAAGTGTTTCGCCGGTAAAATGAAATCCAGATAATAGACTCTACTGGCGAATATTTCCAGCGAAATGATCCGCCAGTAATATTTCCAGCGATATTACCGGCGCAAGTATTTCGCCGGTAAAATGAAAATAATTTTGAAAATACTTTGTTATATTAAAAAGCATTTCTTAAAACTTATTTAATTCAGAAATTAAAATATATTAATTCTGATTTCGAAAAAATTCTGAATTTTTGATATTTTGTAGAAAATAATATTTTTGGTTTACTGTAAAAATTTCATAATTTTTTGACCAGTAAAACTTATTTTATTTGCTTTGCAAAATAAAACAGGTTCGGTTTTGTATAAAATTACCAGAATAATCCCTGTTTTAAAACTGACGCGTTGGTAATGTTGTAAATACTTTAGAAATCTGAAGGGTGAAATTGACTTTACTTACTGGTTCGGTTAAATTAAAATCAAACCGAATTAATCAATCACAGAACCGATTTTGTACTATAAAATGACCATAAAACCATTGACTATGCATTTGACCGGAAATATCACGTTATTATTCTTGTAAATCCGTTAAGACAGTAAGGGTGCATTAGTATTTTCCCAATTTTGATTCGGTTTAATCCTAGGTATAAAGATGATCGAAACGAACGGTTCAGTTCATTTTCTCTTCTCCTTCTTCTCTCTTCTTCTCCGCTCGCTATCGACAGTTCTCTGCCTCGTCGCCGCTGTGTCGTTTCCGGCGACTTCAGAGCCCGGTACACATATCAAAATGTTCGTCTAGTCTCATAGATCATGATTCCATCATCAATCGACACTAACTCCGAACGGTAAGCGTTTAATTTTTTATTTTTCTATATTAGGGTTCATCCGAAAATTTAGGGGTTTAGCTTAATTCTTATGTATGTTATTCTACGTAGGTTTCTAGGCGTTCTAATGCACATTTCTCTTTAATTTGACAAGAGATTCAAATTGAAATCTAACCTTGAGTGTACTGTTGACTTTGCGAGGTTTGATTTGGCTGAAAGAGGATTAACGACGGTGAGAGGAAGCTTTTCCTCTCTAGAGGTAAGTTGGGAATCGACCGGATTCGAAGGCGTTGACCCGACCAGTCACTGTGCTGACTTGGTCGGTCAAGAATAGATAAGTACTATCCCTCACTCGACCCCACCCTCACTCAGTTATGAAGAAGACAGGTTTGAAATTTGATTCATTTGTGTGCAGAGAAGGCAAAATTGACTGGCACTGCAAGATATGCAAGTATGAATACTCACCTGGGAATTGGTATGTTTGTTTCTCTTTCAGAAATCGTGTTATTTATAATATGGGGTGCTCCTGTTTGATTTATTCGCATGATTTAACTGTTGTTTTGAACCTCTAGAGCAAAGTAGAAGGGATGATCTTGAATCACTTGACTTCGTTCTCATGTACTTTCTTAGGGGGAGGTAATTGTTGAACCCTGCTTGAACTTTTTATCTTACTTTTATAATTGACAATATACTACTGACATCCTGTTCTATCTAGGCTTCCTTGGCAGGGATTGAAAGCAGGAACGAAGAAACAGAAGTATGAGTAAATTATATGGAGGTAAATTTTTGTTAATTCACTCACTAGTTACTGCATTATTTTCATCATGTCTGTGTTTTTTTATCGAATCATTTGAGGAATTAATTTCTTTGCAGGCCTTGTGTCTGCATTGAAGTTACTTATTTGTAACAGGCTTTCAGTTTGATTATGTGTTTGACTGGACCATTTTGAAGTACCAGCAATCGCAGCTTGCCACTCCTGCACCACGTGCGCTTGTAAGTGTTATATTGTATGGCCCATTATTTCTCTTTCATCATCAGCATAGATTGCAATTATATAACAATTTCTTCTATTAGGGCCATGGTGTTGGAACTAGTTCTGGACTTCCCCCTCCTATTGCTGGTATTGATAGACAGACAGGTAATGTACATAGGTTTTGCAGCTTTATATTTTTGTTCATGGCTTGATATTGTATTTTTCAACATGAAAGGTTTGAAATGGGAATTTTATCCTTTTGTAGTTGAAACTTTATGAAGTTTAAGTTTTTTGTGCAACGTCATGATTCCAGGTGAGGAAGACGGGCGAGCAGCTGGTTTATCATCCATGGATTCGTCGCGGCGAAGATTATCTGGTCAACTGATGAATTCTGGAAATATGTTAAAGTAGAAAGGCCCAGCTGATCCTGCTATCTCTAGAGATGCTATGGTAACAATACTCGTGCTTATTGATTTTATCTTATCCTTTATTCAAAGGTTTATGTTTGCTGTGAATTCATTTGAAAAACTTGCTTTCTGAATCATGTAGATATCGGGATCGTCAAGGCGAGCTGGTGCAATTTTCATTGATTTGGATTTGCTTTGGGAGTTTATTGAAGGTCGTTTTCCTCCACGTCATTAGTTTATCTTTCTAATGGTAGTATTCAAGTTTTTTTTATATAACTTATTCCAATGTAGATTAAAAACACTCACTTTTGTAACACATAACTATTGAACACTCTTTAGAGGGTTCTTTTGATATGGATAAATGTTCAAACTATGTTCCTTTTAATTTTATTTAAGAGTATTATGTGTTTTTGGCAATAATGTGCACTATTGTATTGTGGTATTGTGGCTCAATTATGAATATAAATTCACTAGTAAATTTGCTGGATTATTTGTTGGATTATTCGCTGGTATTAGTGGCGAAATTTTTGCTGCTAAACTGCTGCAATTGTGTGAAAAGTATTAGTGGCGAAATTTTTGCTGCTAAATTGCTGTAATTGTGTGAAAATTGTAGTTGGATATGGTAGCGAATATTTCGATGGAATATCCGCCGGTAATGATACCAGCATTTATGTTGCCGGAACGTGACGATGGTGGCAAAAGTTTCGCTGCAAAGTCGCTGCTTGATAATATCGCTGGTAATATCGCTGGAAAAGTCGCTGGTATAATTTACCAGCAAGCCTTTAAGCGGCAATCTATTTTCGCTGGTAAATTGATGGTAAATCGCTGGAAATCGTTTTTCTAGCGAATTTTCAGCGACATTCCAGCAATTTCTATCCTTGGTATAAAATTGCATTCTAGTAGTGTCGTATCATAGAAGTTTTTCCGATTTTAAATCTTATCTTATATATAATAACGAGATTTTTTTTAATTTTAAATCTGTTTCAATTGCAAATTTTATTGTCAAATCAACATTCAATATATGACATTTTATTAATAAATATTAATTTGATAAATATATTTTAAACTTTAATTAGGTTTCAAGTTACAATTTTAAATCAATGAGATTATTTTCTTTCTTATTCTAATTAAAAAATCAAAATACAATAATAACATAATGATTCCTAATAAAATTCTATCAATTATTTATTCTTAATCATATGAGATTTCTCTTCTCTTATATATGTACCATACTAGATCTACACCCGTAAAAACAAAAATTTTCCGCACAATTTTTTTTTTTTGCTAAACTAACTTTGCTTTATTTTAAGAAAATCCTTCGATAAGAGTTTTTTTTTTCCTCATCAGTACTAATTAATTACTAGTCATTTGGCCCTACTTTTTAAATTATGATAAATTCTTTTTTATTTTATTTTATTTTTTTTATAATCATAGATACTTTGTAAATCAAACTGATATTACTAACTCCATCTTTAAATAGATGTCGCTTTATTTTTTCATCGTCTAAATGAATCAAATTTTGGATGAATCTAACAAATCAAAACGACATCTATTTAAAAATGGATGGAGTATTTGTTAAGTATGCACAAATAGAATAAATGTGCAAGAAATCATAACAGTTAATCGTATTAATGGAAACAATTAACATGCTAATTAGCAAGTTGTCAATAAATTACATAATTTTTATACAAAATTACGTACAACTTGAAATGAATAACATTCGTAGACCATATGTATCTCTAGAGTTATTCACATACTCAATTCTTGTTAATGAAAAACTCCAACCAATTCACCCTATAGAGTAGAGCTGCAATTTCTTCATAACATGCCTTAGTGAAGTGAATACATTTAATGGCCATATTTCTACATTTTTGCTATATTCACAAAAGACATGGTTATTCTTCACATTTGGTCAGACATAAGAAGGAGATAAGTATGCAGCTTAACCAAAAATATGATTCAAATTTCATTACAGTATAAACATTTAATCACACATGGTAATTAAGAATAAGATGAAACAATATGATCTAGGATTTAGGGTTTAGATTCTCATTAATTAAAAGCAGCACATAAATTAGAATGCTTAATGAGAAGAAGTTCATGATAATAATATAAAATAAAATTATGTACTTGTAATTAAACAAAGATGATAAAAGATCAAAAATTGATTAGAAAATAGATTGTTAATTAACTCATCGAGATGACATATGTGAAAAAATCGGTATATTTTATTTTGTTCACTCCATCATTAACATCTACCTCATTCGTATGCCGTGAGACAAATGTATTAAAAGCAAAAAATCAATTAAAACCTTGACATACAATTGAACATTGTATCGATTGAAAAATATAAATACATAAGCAAATCAAACAAAATAAAATTGAGATTCAATTCATATGAAAATAAAAATAAAAATATAACAAAGAAATAGCATTATAAATTGGTGGTCATGTAATAGTATTGTTACGCTGTTGGTGGCGCCCGTGAGCGCAATTAGTGGTGCTACACGCTAGTGGCCTGCAATGCCAATACATCCATTGTTCGTTAGCAATAATTTAAAGTTAGACTAAAAAGAAATTAGCAAATAAGATTAACACAAAAATATTTTAAGACACAGAAAATTAAAAGATCAAATGAAGATAGAACATAAAATATATTTTTCACCTCTTTAGTCGAAGATGAATGTTTCACTTCTGCCCAGTAGAGGCAGTGAAAACCCTGTCTCATTCCTTGCGCTCGTTTTCGTTGGTATAGAGCCAAAGAGAGGCTTGCTTTTTCTTATGCATAAAAAAAGAAAAAAGATTGCTTTTAAGATTAGGATTTAAGAAGATGAAGAGTATAAAACATATAGCTTCCTCTAATTAATTAATTAATTTACTGATAGTTACTAACAAATTATTGTTCGTATTTAATTTCAAACGTATACCAGCTGTTATAGAGAATATTTACGTTTTGATCTTCCAAAAAAAAGTGACATTTACGTTTTATATCTAATGGCTCAGAATCAGTTGTCTTGCATGTATTAGTCATTTTTGCCACACGGCCACACCTCTTCAAAATCCTACATGTCACTGATAATGCTGATGTGTCAACCTAACATTTGAAAGCTTCTACTATTATACTCCCTTTGTCTACTAATAGTAGACGTTTTGTTCAAGTGCACTATTACCAATATCATTGTTTTCGAGATAAAATTTATCTTTATTTTACTGTTTTATCCTTTCTATTTATATTTAAATAATATTTTTTCATTTTTTTTTCATAGTGGAAAGAAAGAGAAAAGGATAAATATGTAAAAATTACATTGAAATTCTCAAAACGTCATCTATTTGAAGACAAAAAAATTTTCTCAAAACGTCATCTATTTATATACGGAGGGAGTATATCATAATAGATTCCTTTTGTTTGTGTGTGGATGTTGTGCAAATTGATGATTTTGTTTTTGCTTCAAAATTCTTTGCTTTTTCCTGTCCGTTTAATTCCTTAGTAAAACATATTTTGAACGTGATAGCTCAATCTAACGGCGTCAATCGCCGCTTAATTATTGTATTTGTAACTGTTAAAAACTGCTCGGTTCTAACGATTATAGGATGGTGTATATAGACCACAAATAAGTGAAGGAGAAGTATATATCTCCTAAAATTGTTTGATCTCTTAATCTATCAACAAATTTAAAGCTATTAGAAATCAATAAAAATTGACCTTCTTGAAAAATACCATAGTCGAAATGATTTTGGATGAAGGGATCTCAAAATTGACTTTTTAATTTTGTTAGCCCAAACAAAACAATAAAATTGCTTACCTTTGTTCTTGAGGATTTGGAGTAACTTTTTTTTTCCTTTTATCATTATTCATGTTATAAATTTATTCATCTTACCTTTAGAAGTCTTGCGAGGTACTTAAGCTTACGAAAAACATGAGGATACAATCAGGGCCTTCGGAATCTGAGGTCGATAAGGCAAAAAGGTTCGAGGATTGGGTTCTCGCGATTGGCGACGGAAGATCGGATAGGCTGAATGGAGGGGAAATGGACATCGGGATTCCGGAGGAGTTTGTGGTGGACGGTTTGGATGATCATGTTGCATCTTTGGTGGATGTGGTATATTCGTCCTGTTTGGATAATATTGCCCACGACAGGTATCTGCAAGACCATTCTATTTTAGATCCGACGAATGACATTGTAGTCGATATAAACGAATACGTGCTATCTCTCATACTAGGAGAAACGAAGACGTATCTGAGCCTCGATGGACCTTGCACCTAGAAGGGATGGTAGAGAGGCACAATGACATCATCACGCCGGAATTCCTGAGCACGATCACGAGCTCGGGGGTATCGAGGCACGAACTGAACATAAAAGTTGGAATTCCGGTGATGCTGTTGAGAAACATAGACCAATTGGCAGGATTGTCTAATGGGACGAGGCTTATGGTGACGCGATTGGGAGATCATGTCATCGAGGGAAACAAAATGACTGGAAGCCACGCCGATGAGAGGGTATTTATTCCGAGGTTGAAGCTGTAGCCGTCTGACAACACGCTTCCCTTCCGTTTTCACCGCAGGAAGTTCCCGCTGGTATTTTGTTCGCGATGAAGATCAATAAAAGCCAGGGACAATCATTCCAACATGTGGGGTTGTATCTGTCGAGTCCGGTGTTCTCCCATGGACAGTTTTATGTTGCGATCTAGGGTCACAAGCTGCAGTGGGTTGTATTCGGAGAAGTTTTCAAGAATTTGAGATGAGTCTGATCATTTAGATAGCTTTTATTAGGCCTTTTTATTTTTAAATTTGGATAGATTTTATGCTCATTTGGATAGTTTTACTTAAACCTTCGTTCTCATATTTATATTTTGATGATTATTGAACTTCAAAAATATAAATTATGGTATGATGATTATATATAATATCCGTTTAAATAGTTTTAAAAGGAAAATACACCCTCGTCCAACGGACAGGCATCATGACTAGTTATAGACAATAGAGAGACTTTTTCAATTTATTCCAATTACAAATTTTATTGTCAAATCAACATCGAACACATGACGTTTTATTAATGAATAGTAATTTGACACATGTATATAAGAACTTTCAGTTTAATTAGGTTTGAAGTTACAATTTTAAGTCAATGATATTATTTTTTCCCTCTTCTAATTAGAAATCAAAACACAATAAAAACGTAATGATTCCTAATATAAATCTACAAATTACCTTCTCCTAATATACTAATTTTATTCCTAATCAATTTCCTATTTATTATTTTTTTGAAAAAAAATCATAAAAAAATTATAATACATTATATTTTTTTTTCTAATTTTTTCATTAAACAATTTTTGCTAATTGAAACTCATTATATTATTTTTTTCCCATTTCAAATTAAAGCAGACACATCTTTTTTTTTCCTATTTAAACGGGTATATTGTCAAAAAAATTATTCCTAATCAAATAATAATATATATATTTTTTTTATTAAATTACATTCCTAATTTAGAACTTTGAGTTCAATTAGGTTTCAATTTACAATTTTAAATCAGTGACATTTGTTTCCTATTCTAATTAGAAAATCAAAACACAATAAAAAAATATTCCTAATAAAATTATAATACACTTTATTTTTCTAATTTTCTTATTTAACAAATTTTCTTAATTAAAATCCATTATATTCATTTTTTCTATTTCTAATTAAAACGGGTACATCTTCTTTTTTTCCTATTCAAACGGGCATATTGTTAAAAAAAACTATTCCTGATCAAATTAAAATATATATTATTTTTTTCAATTTTTTTTATTAAACTATTATTCCTAATAAAAATCTGCTATATTTTTTTTTCTATTCTTAATTAATACGGACATATCTTATTTTTCAAACAAAATAAATTTTTAATACTAATAGGATTGTAGATTTTGAAATAAAATCATAATAATTATAATTGATATAGATTTAATAATGTTTAGTGAAAATAATTATCATGTAATTGTTTGTAATATATACTTAAATTATTAATTTTTAAAGGTACGGACTTTCTGTCAAACGAAAAGGTCCACTGACTTGTTTGTTCCAATTGCAAATTTTATTGTCAAATTAAAATTCGACATATGATGTTTTATTGATGAATAGTATTTTGACACATGTTTTTGAGTAGTTTAAGTTTAATTAGATTTAAAGTTACAACTTTAAGTCAATAATATTTTTTTTCATATTCTAACTAAGAAATCAAATCATAATGATTCCTAATAAAATTCTACCAATTAATTTTTCTAATATAATAATTTTATTCATAATCAATTTTCTGTCTATTATTTTAAAAAATTATTTCTAATAAAATTATAATAATACACTATGTATATTTTTAATTTTCTTATAAAATAATTTTTCTTAGTTAATATTCATTATATTCTTTTTTCTAATTCTTATTTAAAATAGGCATGTCTTCTTTTTTCGTATTCAAACGAGCATATTATTAAAAAATTATAATATATATTATTTTTTCTAATTTTTTATTAAACTATGATTTCTAAAAATCTCTATATTCTTCTTATTTTTAATTAATACGGACGTATCTTATTTTTCAAACAATTAATAATTTTTTTAATTAAAATTTATTTTTTTCCTAATTCTAGTTAAAAAGAGCATATGTTTATTTTTCCTATTCAAACTTGCATAATATTAAAGAAATTATCCGAATCAAAGTATATTATATATTAATTTTTCTAAATTTTTTATTAAACTATTATTTCTAATAAAAATTCACTATATTTTTTCCTATTCTTAATTAAAATAAGCATATTTTATTTTGAATTAAGTTTTATTATGAAATTAAATTTTAATATGTAACTTTTACTTTTTATTATGTTTCTTATTTTTGAAAACAAATTAAATTTTTAATTTTAGGATTTTAGATTTTTATATAAAATCAAAAGAATTATAATTGATGTAGTGTTAAAATAATTATATTTTACATAATATTTGACATAATTTAATAATTTTTAATAAAATAATTATTATATAATTTTTTATATGATATATTTAATATTAATTTTTAAAGGTACGATTTTCCGTCCAACGGACGAGCCCACAGACTTGTATAGATAATAGAGAGACTTTTTCAATTTGTTTCAGTTGCAAATTGAATTGCAATTTAATAGCAAATTTTATTGTCATATCAAAATCCGACAAATGACTTTTTATTGATGAATAGTAATTTGACAAATGTATTTTAGAACTTTGATTTAATTAGGTTTCAATTTATGATTTTAAATCACCGTTATTATTTTTTTTCCTATTCTAATTATGAATCGAAACACGATAAAAACATAAAATTTCTAATAAAAATCTACCAATTACTTAATAGAGAGATTTTTTCAATTTGTTTCAATTGTAAATTCAATTTCAATTCAATTGCAAATTTTGTTGTCAAATCAAAATCCGACACATGGTGCTTTATTGATAATAGAATTTTGACATATGTATTTTACATATTTGAGTTTAGTTAGGAATCAAATTACAATTTTAAGCAACTGATATTAATTTTTTTTCCTTTCCTAATGAGGAACAAAAACATAATGATTCATAATAAAATTTTACCAATAACCTTTTACTAATATAATAATTTTATTCCTAATTACGTACCAATTCCCTACGAAACATATTATCATTCTTCATAATTAAAACGGGCATATATATGTATACATAGATATATCTTTTATTATGGAATTAATTTCGACACATGGTTTTTTATGAGCGAATTAAATTTGACACATGAATTTTTTCTCATCTATTATTTAAAAAATTATTCTTAATAAAATCATAATGCACTATATTTTTTCTAATTTTCTTAATTAAAATTTTTTTCTAATTAAATTTGACACATCAACTCACATATAAAAATTGATGCGAGATCTGGCAACACAAAGATGAAGTGTATTCATCTCTCTCTCTCTCTCGTTTGTGTGTAGGAAGAAAATGAGACTCTATCTCTATTTATAGGCAATCCCGTGAGCTAGAAGACTTGATATTGATCGTACATTGTTGCTTGGAGGACACTCGATTTTGATTGAGATTGGATTCTACAGTTGATCGTTGATTTACTTTGTGATCCTCGTGAAGAGCTTTAAGTAAATCCTTCTCCATTGATCTCCTAGTTGGTCCATGTCGAATCTAATCTCTGTCGTTCATTGAGAATCTATTTACCCAAGATAAGGAAAGTTTTGTTGCGAAGAAACAAGTGTCTCGATAGAATATTCCCAGTTGTATTCTATTTCCACATGAAAGTATATCAGATGCTTATTTTCTCATGAATAGATTAATTGGTTTAAACTAAAAATCAGATTCCATAAAACTTGATTCAAAATTTTTACTAATCATATTGAACCGGTTTGATTTGAATATATATGCGCCAACATTAAATTTGGATTGCCTTTGAATCAATCATTCTTAATTTCATTAGCTAATTAAGTACGACACGACTATATTTTTTATTACTGCTCTTCCGATAACCCAGGTTGTATGTGTTCATTAAAACTTTCTTTGTGTTCTCCTTCTTCTACATACTTTGTTTGTGTTCTCCTTCTACTCTTATTTTTGCAGGTTGTCTATTAGCTTGTCAATCTGACGGGACAATGATTCTTGTTTAATTTTCAAAAGGTCCCTAACTTCTTTGGCAGTTCATTTGACGTTTCCGTTTCTGAATTCTTCTATCTTGAATGAATTGTCTGAGTCCATTATTTCTTTTTTTCAGGGCAACTTTCGATCATCATTCTAGCTTCGCACCACATAAGGATTGTTCTTTATTAGGAGGGTTCGATCACAAAAAGACTTGTTTCTTCTAGAAAGAAAGGATCTTCATCTTCGGAGAGAATTGAGGAGACAACATCAGCTTCATCTTTGTCAATTAGTACAAATAGAAATTGATGTTATCTAATGAGGAATCGTTGCCATAGTCACTTTCATTCAAGAGGCATGTATTGTAGGATCTAAAATTTCCTTTGTATATTTAGAAGTTTGGACATTCGGTTTTTAAGTGGTCATAACCTCTTCATTCAAAGCATCGTAGCTCTTTCTTTTCTTCTTCAAATGTATCTTTTCTTTGTCTTTATTTTCATGTCTATTGAATTTTCAAGGTTTGAAGTTCTTTTTAAATCATTTCTCAAACTTTTACTTAAGAATGCGAGAGTAACTTTTTCAATGTCAGACAATGTCTCCACAGTCTTATTCGATGTGTTGTTGAGAGATTCTGTTTTGAGAGTGAGATTCCGTTCTCTTTAATACTGTTTGTCATGGGCTAGGCTGATTTCATAAGTGGTAAGGTTCAATGACATATGTAAATTTTAAATATTCTATATCGTTTCTTTTCTCAGTCATCATTACTTTTATTGTAAATTTCTTTGATACAGATTGTAGTAATTTATTCACGAGTACTTCATTTAATATTTCTTTTCCTAGCATGAAACTTTGTTTGCAATATCTAGGATTCTTGAATTGTATGAGGCCATGCTTTCATCTTCTCTCATTCTCAGGTTTTCAAATCTTGTAGTTAGATTTTGAAGATGCGGATCTTTTACCTTATTTGTTCCCTCTAGTGTAGCCTCAAGTATTTCCCAAACATCAAATGTTATTCTACATGTTGGGTTCATTTTGTATATTTCATCATCTATTCCACATAGTATAGCATTGAGTATGACGATGTTTGCCCTAAAAACCCTTTGTTTCTCCTCTATCCATTCTTGTTTTTTTTTGGCAAAAATATGGGGACAATCCATTTATTGGCTATAAGTTCCATTGCATTTCTATTTGATGAATCAAGAAACTAAATCATACTTGAATTCCGGTAGCTATAATTTGGCCCAAATAGAAGTGGAGGTTTTGTAGCCGAGTTCCCTCATCTTAACATTGGTTTTATCAGTTACACGAATTTTGCTTCAAGGGAAACATAATCCTGGTCGCAGCGATAAAGTGGCTAGTAGATACGGAGACCAATTTAGTTCCTGCGATTCTAGCGATAATAATTTTCGCTCTTGCTAAAAATCGCATCAAATTTACATTACCTGCAACAAGGTTTTTTATAATTTATTTACTGATATGCCCTTTTGGTCTAAACTATACTGTATTTTTTAGACCTTTATTTTATAAATAGCTACTTTATTTTATCCAGATTGTCTGTTGCCACCATTTCGACATCAGTCGAGCATTGTAAATTTCAATCACGTTAACGACAGTCATGTCACCATACTTTATCTTCCAATTCATTGATGTTCTTTGGTTTCTTATAAATGTACCATATCACGTGTGAGAAGAGTCTTTAAGTCCTTTGAATCTCAACACTTTTAATTATTGTGTTTCTGTTCCCAAAATCAAAATTGTAACTTTTCAGTTTTAAAAATTAAGAGGGAAAAGCTCTTAAGTAGAGACCTATAAAAAGAATGAAGAAATAGCAATAGGCTTTTAATTTCATTGAAGAAATATTAAAAAATAAATTTCATAAAAACTCCAAATTGAAAAGAAAAAAAATCATAAAAAATAATGATTGTGTGAATATTAGAAACATCAAATTATTTGCATCTTAATAGTTGTCTCTATATTAATGTCTCTATCTTTATAATTTTTCTTAAAATTATATTCAATAATTTTCTATTTTATGCCAATTTTTTATCACTACCAAATTATTTTGTCTTTTATCAATCCCTAAACATACTCCACCACCAAATTAAATTTTAAGAAAACGTGCAATTTCATTTTATTTTAACGTCAAAGTGCATAATTCATTAAATAAAGAAATAATATTTAATTTTTTTATAATAAATTAGGGAGTAGTTTGCAAACAGAAATAATATCATCCTAGGTTTATCTTACCAAATATCTTCTAATGCCTGGTCTAATACCAGTTGTTGATATAAAATGTTTAACTTTTTCACTTAACACGTATGTATTTATTTATTTATTGACTCAATTTTCTTGACACCTTAAGTGTTATGACAATTGTTGGCTGAATTATTCTTCTGCAGAAGCGACATTCTTTTGTTTTGTAATAATTTAACTCTTATTATTTAAGTATTTTTTATACTAGTTAACAACGAACAATATTTGTAACTCTTGATTCTTTTGTTTAACTTATATTGAGACTAATTGTCACGACTCTTTTGTCATTGACTCATATGTTTTGCACTTTTTATGTAATGGACTGTCACGACTTTATTATGATTAACTCTTTCGTTTTGGACTTCTTATGTGAGGGAGTGTTACGACTCTATTAAGATTGACTATTTTGTTTTGTCGTTATTGTGTGATAACTATCATGGCACTATTAATGTTGACTTTTTTATGAGCTAAATGTGTGACTAACTATCACGACACAACTACTGTGTTTTAACAATTGTGAGAGTGCAATCTTACATCAATTAGATTACAAACAAGTAGTGACAATAAGGAAATTTTTTGACATCATTGTTCTACCTCCCTTGGCGTATTCAGCAAGGCATCGCAAACTAGGAAACCACGATCGCTCCTAAACGCAATTGGCGACACTCTTTTAAGGGTAAATCGCAATACTCAACCACAACTCACCACACAAAATGGCGATACTTGCCAAAAGCAGATACATCCCCCCTCTAGAAATCTTTCGCAACAAATCACTCCAAGCCTAATTACCCTCTTGGTGTAAGGTCTCCTTCTCAACTTTAATAAATTCTTCTAACGTTTGTCTCTAGTCCGTCACTCTAATACATACACAATAGCCCTACGCCCTCCATTATCTCTACCTCTCAATCATTTAGTTCTTATACGATCGAACTCACATATAAGAATTAATGCGAGATCGGGCAACAAAGAGATGGAGTGTTTTCTTCTCTCTACACCTGTCTCTCGCTCTCTCGTTTTTGTGTAGGAAGAAAATGAGACTCATTCTCTATTTATAGGCAAACGCGTGAGCTAGAAGACTTTATCTTGATCCTGCATTGTTGCTTGGAGGATACTCGATTGTTGATTGAGATTGGATTCTACAGCTGGTCTTATTCACTTTAAGTCTTCTAATTTTTCCTTGTTGATCACTCTTTCGTTGGATGTGTGTTTAAGCATTTATGTCCGTTGATTTATTTTGTGATCCTCGTGAAGATCTTTAAGTAAAGCCTTCACTGTTGATCTCCTAGTTGATCCATGTCGAATCTAATCTATGTCGTTCATTGAGAATTTATTTACTCAATTTAGATATATATAAGGAAAGTTCTATTATGAGGAAACAAGTGTCTTGATCAAATATTCCCAGCAGTCTTTCGTTTCCATATGAAAGTATATCACATGCTTATTTTCTCCTGAAGAGATTAATTGGTTTAAACTTAAAATCAGACTCCATAAAACCTGATTCTGGATTTTACTAATCATATTGAACCAGTTTGATTTGAATATTTATGTGCCAACATGAAATTCGAATTGCCTTTAAATGTTGCATTCTTAATTTCATTAGCTATATTTTTTTATTACTCCTCTTCAGATTAAGCCAGGTTGTATGTGTTCATTAAAACCTTCTTTGTGTTCTCCTTTTTCTACATACTTTGTCTATGTTCTCCTTCAAATCTTATTTTTGCAGGTTGTTGTTAGCTTTTCAACTTCTACATACTTTGTCTATGTTCTCCTTCTACTCTTATTTTTACAGGTTGTTGTTAGCTTTTCAATCTGTCAGGAAAATGATTCTTCTTTAATTTTCAGAAAGTCCCCTCCTTCTTTGGTTCTTAATTATGCCCCTTCCATTTCTGAATCTTCTATATTGATAGCATCGTCTGAGTCCATCGTTTTTTTTCCAGGATAACTTTTGAATTTCATTCCAGCTTGACACAATACTTTGAGAATTATTGGAATCTTTGTGACAGCCCGCATTATAAAAAGCTACGTGGAGATGATTTGCTATAGTTATTGATTTGCACTATCCATACCAAAAAGTTGCAACTTCTTTTCGGTAGCCCATTGATAGAAACTCCACGATTGAGCGTGCTCAACCTAGAGTAGTTGTAAAGATGTGTGGCCCCTTAGGAAGTTTTCCCAGGAAGCGTGCGAGTGAGGACAAAGCATGTTGGAAAGGCGTGTGTTGGTTTGTGGAGGGTCTTGTCGATTCTGTGGCGACGCCGTGCCACTGGTGCTTGTGCCCGATAAGTATGGCCAGGTCACTGGGAGAGCCGGGTCGTTACAATTTGGTATTAGAGCTGATCGCGTACGCTTTCAGACAATGTCGGGGACCCCTCAGCAAGAACGCTGAGGTCCTAAGGGGGGTGATTGTGACAGTCTGCATTTTAAAAGCTACGTGGAGACGATGTGTTATAGTAATTGATTTGCACTATCCATACCAACAAGTTGCAACTTCTTTTCGGTAGCCCATCGATAGAAACTCCACAGTTGAGCGTGCTTAACCTGGAGTAGTTGTAAAGATGGGTGACCTCACTGGGAAGTTTTTCCAAGGAACGTGCGAGTAAGGACAAAGCATGTTGGAAAGGCGTGCCACCGGTGCTCATGCCCGGTAAGTATGGCCACCACACCGTGGGAGTCGGGTTGTTACAATCTTCCTCGGAGTCATAATTCGATATACATTCAAAACATAAAGATCGTTCTTCATCAGGAGGGTTCGATCATAAAAAGACTTGTTTCATCTAGAAAGAAAGGATCTTTATCGTCGGAGAGAATCGAGGAGACAACATCATTTTCGTCTTTGTCACTTGGTCCATACAAATTTAAATTGATGTTATCTTCTGAGGAATCATTGCCATAGTCACTTTCATTCTAGAGGCATGTATTGTAGGATCTAAAATTTTCTTTGTATTTTAAGAAGTTGCACATTCAATTTCTAAGTGGTCACAACCTCTGCACTCAAAGCATTGAAGTTCTTTCTTTTCTCTTCACATGTAGCTTTTTCTTTATTTTTATTTTCATATCTATTGATTTTTCAAGGTTTGGAGTTCTTATTAAATGATTTCCTAAAGTTTTACTTAACAGTGCGAGAGTAACCTTTTCCATGTCAGACAACGTCTCTACAGTCTGATTCGATGTGTTGCCGGGAGCTTTTATTTTGAGAAAGAGATTCTATTCTCCTTATTATTGTTCGTCATGGGCTAGATTGATTTCATACGTGGTCTGGTTCAATGAAATCTTTGAATTTTAAATATTCTATATCGATTTTTTCCTCAATCATCATTACTTTTGTTGCAAATTTCTTTGATACAGATTGTAGTAATTTATTCACGAGTACTTCATTTATTATTTCCTTTCCTAGCATGAAACCTTTTTTTACAATATCTAGGATTCTAGAATGGTATGAGGCCATGCTTTCATCTTCTCTCATTCACAGGTTTTCAAATCTTGTAGTTAGATTTTGAAGATGCGGGTTTTTTACCTTATTTGTTCACTCTAGTGTAACCTCAAGTATTTCCCAAGCATCAAATGTTATTCTACATGTTGGGGTCATTTTGTATATTTCATCGTCTATTCCACATAGTATAGCATTGAGTATGACGATGTTTGTCCTAGAAACCTTTTGTTTCTCCTGCGTCCATTCTTGATTATTTTTTGGCAAAAATATGGGGACAATCCATTTATTGGCTATAAGTTCCATTGCATTTCTATCTGATGAATCAAGAAACTAAATCATTCTTGAATTCTGGTAGCTATAATTTGGCCCAAATAGAAGTGGAGGTTTTGTAGCCGAGTTCCCTCATCTTAACATTGGTTTTTATCGGTTACACGAATTTTGCTTCAAGCGAAACATAATCCTATTTGCAGCGATAAAGTGGCTAGTAGATACAGAGGCCAATTTAGTTCCTGTGATTCTAGCGATAATAATTTTCACTCTAGCTAAATATCGCATCAAATTTACATTACCTGCAACATGGTTTATTATAATTTATTTACTGATATGACCTTTTGGTCTATACTATACTGTATTTTTTAGACCTTTATTTTATAAATAGCTACTTTATTTTATCCAGGTTGTCTGTTGCCACCATTTCGACATCAGTCGAGCATTACAAATTTCAATCACATTAACGACAGTCATGTCACCATGCTTTATCTTCCAATCCATTGATGTTCTTTGGTTTCTTATAAATGTAACATACCATGTGTGAAAAGAGTCTCTAAGTCCTTTAAATCTCAACACTTTTAATTAATGTGTGAAAAGTTCTTAAGTAGAAACCTATAAAAAGAGTGAAGAAATAGCAAAGGCTTTTAATTTCATAAAAGAAATATTAAAAAATACATTTCATAAAAAATCCAAATCAAAGAGAAAAAAATCATAAAAAATTAATGGTTGTATGAATATTAGATATCAAATTATTTGTATCTTAACAGTTGTCTCTATATTAGTGTCTCTATCTTTATAATTTTTCTTAAAATAATATTCAATAATTTAATATTATATGCCAATATTTTATCACTAACAAATTATTTTTTGTCTTTTATCAAACCCTAAACATTCTCCACCACCAAATTAAGTTTTAAGAAAACGTGAAATTTCATTTTATTTTATTTTAACGTCGAAACGCATAATCCATTAAATAAAAAAATAATATATAATTTATTATAATAAATTAGGAAGTAGTTTGTAAAAAGAGTCAGACGGATTTATTGGTTTGATGAGATGTGTAGTATAGTTTTGTCTGAAATAAAAGATGTCTGACATATCTCTATAGAAAGAAAAAAATAAAAAAAATTATTTTAATGTCATCCTAGGTTATCAAATATCTCCGATGCCAGTTGTTGATATAAAAGGTTAATATGGATTTATTTATTGACTCAATTGTCCTAACACCTTTAATGTGTAATTAATTATTGGTTGATTTATTCTTTTGCAGAAGCGACATTTTTTTATTTTGTAATAAGTAAACTCTTATCACTTAACTCTTGTTTATACTAGTTAACAATGAAAAATGTTTGTAACTCTGATTCTTTTGTTTAATTTATATTAAAACTAATTGTCACGATTCTTTTGTGATTGACTCATATGTTTTGTACTTTTTATGTGATGGACTGTCACGACTTTATTATGATTAACTCTTTTATTTTGGACTTCTTATGTGAGGGAGTATTACGACTCTATTCAGATTGACTCTTTTGTTTTGTCATTATTGTGTGATAACTATCACGACAGTGTTAATGTTGACTTTTATTCTCAGCTAAATGTGTGACTAACTATAATGACACAACTACTGTGTTTTAACAACTTTGAAAGTGCAATCTTACATCAACTAGATTACAAACAAGCAGTGACAATAAGGAAAATTTCTGACATCGTTGTTCTACCCTCCCTTGGCGTATTCAGCAAGGCTTCGCAAACTAGGAAACCATGATCGCACCTGAACGCAATTGGCGACACTCCTTGTATGGGTGGATCGCAATACTTAACCACAAACTCACCACACGAAATGGCGATACTTGCCAAGAGCGGATACAATGCCCCTCTAGAGGCCTTTCAAAACAGATCATTCCAAACCTAATTATCCTCTTGGTGTAAGTCTCCCTCTCAACTTTAAAAATTCTTCTAATGTTTGTCTCTAGTCTGTCACTCTAATACATAAACAATAGCCCTACGCCCTCTATTATCTCTACCTCTTAATAATTTTAATTGTTTTATAATCGAACACACATATAAGAATTAATACGAGATCGGGCAACACAGAGATGGAGTGTTTTCTTCTCTCTACACCTATCTCTCGCTCTCTTATTTGTGTGTAGGAAGAACATGAGACTCATTCTCTATTTATAGGCAAACACGTGAGCTAGAAGACTTCATCTTGATCTTTCATTGTTCCTTAGAGGATACTCGATCATTGATTGAGCTTGGATTCTACAGTTGGTCTTATTCACTTTAATTCTTCTAATTTTTTCTTGTTGATCACTCCTTCGTTGGATGTGTGTTTAAGCATTTATGTTTGTTGATTTATTTTATGATCCTCGTGAAGATCTTTAAGTAAAGCCTTCTCCGTTGATCTCCTAGTTGATCCATGTCGAATATAATCTCTGTCGTTCATTGAGAATTTATTTACTCAATTCAGATATATATATATATAAGGAAAGTTCTATTATGAGGAAACAAGTGTCTTGATCGAATATTCCTAGCAGTATTCTGTTTCCATATGAAAGTATATGACACACTTATTTTCTGCTGAAGAGATTGAGTGGTTTAAAATTAAAATCAGACTCCATAAAACTTGATTCTAAGATTTTACTAATCATATTGAACCAGTTTAATTTGAATATTTATGCGCCAACATTAAATTCGGATTGCCTTTGAATCAATCTTTCTTAATTTATTTAGCTAATTAGGTACGCGTGTTGTATTTATTCATTAAAACTTTCTTTGTGTTCTCCTTCTTCTACATACTTTGTCTATGTTCTCTTTCTACTCTTATTTTTACAAGATTTCTGTTAGCTTGTCAATCTATCGGGAATATGATTCCTCTTGAATTTTCAGAAAGTCCACAACTTCTTTGGTTGTTAATTTGAAACTTCCGTTTATGAATCTTCTATGTTGATAGAATCATCTCAATCTATTATTTTTTTTTTCAGGATAACTTTCGATCATCATTCCAGCTTGACACAACACTTTGAGAATTGTTGGAATCTTCCTTAGAGTCATAATCCGATGTACATTCAAAACATAAGAATCGTTCTTCATCAGGACGGTTCGATCACAATAAGACTTGTTTCTTCTAGAAAGAAAGGATCTTCGTCGTTGGAGAGAATCGAGGAGACAACATCATCTTTGTCTTCGTCACTTGGTCCATACAAATGGAAATTGATATTATCTTTTGAGGAATCGTTGCCATAGTCACTTTCATTCCAGAGGCATGTATTGTAAGTTTGGACATTTGATTTGTAAGTGGTCATAACCTCTGCATTCAAAGCATTGTAGTTCTTTCTTTTCTTCTTCACATGTAGCTTTATTTTATTTTTATTTTCATATCTATTGATTTTTCAAGGTTTGAAGTTTTATTAAATGATTTCCCAAAGTTTTACTTAAGAATGCGAGAGTAACCTTTTCAATACAGACAACCTCTCCATAGTCTGATTCAATGTGTTGCTGGGAGATTCTATTTTGAGATCGAGATTCCAATCTCCTTATTATTGTTCGTCATGGGCTAGGTTTATTTTCATATAGTTGCTTTCCTCAATCATCATTACTTTTGTTGCAAATTTCTTTGATTCGGATTGTAGTAATTTATTCACGAGTACTTCATTTAGTATTTCCTTTCCTAGCATAAAACTATTGTTTGCAATATCTAGGATTCTTGAATTGTATGAGGCAATTCTTTCATCTTCTCTCATTCACAAGTTTTCAAATCTTGTAGTTAGATTTTGAAGATGCAAGTTTTTTGACCTTAGTTGTTCCTTCCCAAGCATCAAATGTTATTCTACATGTTGGGGTCATTTTATATATTTCATCATCTAATCCATATAGTACAACATTTAGTATGACAATGTTTGTCCTAGAAACCCTTTGTTCCTTCTCCGTCCATTCTTGTATATTTTTTGGAAAAAATATGGGGACAGTCCATTTATTGGCTATAAGTTCCATTGCATTTCTATCTGATGAATCAAGAAACTTAATCATTCTTGACTTCCGATAGCTATAATTTGATCCAATTAGAATTGGAGGTTTTGTAGCCGAGTTCTCTCATCTTAACATTTGTTTCATCAGTTACACGAATTTCTCTTAACGCGAAACATAATCTTGGTCGCAGCGATAAAGTGGTAGATAGATAAGAGGCCAATTCAGTTCCTATGCTTCCAGCGATAATAATTTTCATTGTAGCTAAAACTCATATCAAATTTACATTAATTGCAACAAAGTTTATTATAATTTATTAACCGATATGCCCTTTTGATCGATACTACACTGTATTTTTTAGACCTTTATTTTTTCTAAATAGCTACTTTATTTTATCCAGCTTGTTGTTGCCACCATTTCGACAACAATCGAGCATTGTAAATCTCAATCACATTAATGATAGTCATGTCAGCATGCTTTATCTTCAAATCAATTGATGTTCTTTGGTTTCTTATAAATGTACCATACTATATGTGAAAAAGTCTCTATGTCTTTTGAATCTCAACACTTTTAATTAATGTGTTTCTGTTCTCAAAATCAAAATCGTAACTTTTCAGTTTTGAAAATTAAGAGGGGAAAACTCTTAAGTAGTGACCTATAAACAGATTGAAGAAATATCAGTAGGCTTTTAATTTCATAGAAGAAATATTAAGGAATAAATTTCATAAAAAATCCAAATAAAAAAAATCATAAAAATTAATGGTCGTGTGAAGGTTAGAAACATCATATTATTTGTATTTTATTAGTTGTCTCTATATTAGTGTCTCTATGCTTAGTATTTTTCTTAAAATTATATTCAATAATTGAAAATTAAATTGCCATTTTTTTTCCTACCAAATTATTATTTTTCTTTTATCAAACCCTAAACATACTCCACCATCAATTTAAGCTTTAGGGAAACGTGAAATTTTATTTTATAAATAAGTAGTAGCTAATTTCTTTTTAATGTCGAAGCTCATAATTTATTAAATAAAGAAATAATATTTAATTTATTACAATTTAGCAAACAGAGTCTGAAGAATTAATTAGTTTGATAACATGTGTAGTATAGTCTTGTTTGAAACAAAAGATGTCTGACATATCTCTATAAAAAGAAATAAGACTGGATTTTATTTTAATTTAATATTATCCTAAGTTTATCTCATCAAATATCTTATGGTATTCGCTCAGATATCTATTGTTGATATAAGATATAGGTGGTCTAACTTTTCATTTAATATGTAATAATTTATTTATTTACTCAATTGTCTTGACACCTTAAGTGTGCCAACAATTGTTAGCTTATTTATTGTTTTGCAGGAGCGAGATTCTTTTGTTTTGTAATAAAAAAACTCTTATTACTTAACTCTTGTTTATACTAGTTAAAACCAAATAATATTTATATCTCTGATTATTTTGTTTAAATTATTTTGTGACTAATTATCAGGACTCTTTTGTAATTAACTCATCTATTTTGCACTTCTTATGTGACGGACTGTCACGACTTTACTGTGATTAACTCTTTTCTTTTGGACTTCTTATGTGAGCGACTATTATGACTATATTAAAATTTGACTCTTTTGTTTTGTCGTTATTGTGTGATAACTATCACGACATTATTAATATTAACTTTTGTTTTTAGCTTAAGGGGTGACTAACTATCACGACATAACTACTATGTTTTAACAACTGTGAGAGTGGTATCTTACATCAACTAGATTACAAACAAGCGACGACATCAAGGAAAAGTTTTGACATTGTTGTTCCACCTCGCTTGGCGTATTCAACAAGACTTTGCGACCTAAGAAACCACGATCGCTCCTCAACGCGATCGGTGACACTCCTTGCATGGGTGTATCGCAATACTCAACCACAAGCTCACCGCACGAAATGCCCATACTTTCCAAGAGCGGATACAACGCCCCTCTAGAGGTCTTTCGCAACATATCAATCCAAGCCTAATTACCCTCTTGGTGTAAGTCTCCCACTCAACTTTAATAATTTCTTCTAATATTTGTCTCTAGTATGTCACTCTAATACAAACACAATAGCCGTAAGCCCTCTATTTTCTCAACCTCTCAATCATTTTAATTGCTTATACGATCGAACTCACATATAAGAATTGATGCAAGATCGGGCAACACAGAGATGAAGTGTTTTCTTCTCTCTACATCTGTATCTCTCTCTCTCTCTCTCTCTCTCGTATGTAGGAAGAAATGAGACTCTATCTCTATTTATAGGCAAACTCGTGAGCTGGAAGACTTGATCTTGATCGTACATTGTTTCTTGGAGGATAATCGATCGTTGATTGAGATTGGATAGAATCAACAGCTGAACTTGTTCACTTAAAGTCTTTTTATTTTTCCTTATTTATCACTCATCCATTTGATGTGTGTTCAAGCATTTAAGTCCGTTGATTTATTTTTTGATCCTACTAAAGAGCTTTATGTAAAGTCTTCTCCTTTGATCTCCTAGTTGATCCATGTCAAATATAATTTCTATCATTTATTTGAGAATTTATCAACTCAAGCTACATATATAAGGAAAGTTCTTTTGTGACAGCGCATTGTTCGATATATGAAAACAAGTGTATCGACAAAATATTCCTAGCAGTACTTGGTTTTCATATGAAAAATATATCATGGGCCTATTTTCTCATGATTAGATTAATTTGCTTTAAACTCAAAACCCGATTCAATAAAATTTGATGCAAAGATTTTACTAATCATATTGAACCGGTTTTATCTGAATATCTATGAGCCAACATTTAACTTGGATTTCTTTGAACCAATCATTCTTAATTTTGTTACCTAATTAAGTATCCCACAACTATATTTTTAACATCCTTTTATTTTAATTAGACTTTGTCACCTACTGTTATTGTATATTGTTTTTAATATTTTTATTCAAAAGTGACAATCACAACCTAGACTAGTGTGTTGAAAGTTTAATCTATTTTGCATTCATAGTGTGTCGACAGTAATACATGCGGTTATATCCCAAGTATTGGATATTAATGATGTTGGAGAAGAGGTTAATATGTCAAATAGGGTAACTTTTGAAGATCTATAGTATGATGAGTTTGATGATCTATTGCAGCAAAAGCTGAAAAAAACTCTTTCTTTAACTTGCGAAAACAAATCCTATTGAAGTCTCGTAGACCAGACTTACTTTCCTGTTAACCTAGAGAGAAAAAAAACCAATTTTGGAAAAGCAAAACTGTAAGTTATAATGTTTAGTGAGGTTTTTAATTTGGAAACAATTTAATTCAAATCATTTTGAACAGTAAATAATTTCAATCAATGTGATGTATTTCTACAAACAAACAGAAATATACGTTAAACTTTACTATAAAACCCCATGTGAAAATCAACTATAGGGATCCAACAGAATCCCAACTATAGCAACCTCCAACACGAGCGCTAAACTCCAGCTAGTAAGTGAACGTACTGAGGGAGTCGTACCATCTGATGAGACTCAACATGGGTCACGAGGACCTGATACACTACAAGGATTGAATCGCCCGTAGACGATCGAATCCAACTATGGTCATCCGAAGATGATAAAAATGAATCAATGGGGTTCGTTACATAATGTATACTATAGAAAACAAGACTTGCTTTTCAATCATTACTTGTAGTAAAGCAAAAACTTTCTTTACGAAATTATAAAAGAAAAAATGTTGCTTTAACATATTTTGAAGGTTCTCTCTAGTTTTAAAATATAATACATATCTATGCCATATATTTAAATAAACCATAAAGCAACGAGATAATCGAAAAGCATTTATATGGCATAGTAATATACATATTTCGTAAAGCAACAAAATATATTCATAGAGAAAATGGAAGTAACAGTCACATGAAGAAGTTACCAATTTTTCCTTGTTCCTATGTTGTCGCAAAACTATCGACAACTCAGGTATATTCAGTAACTTCCTTCGACACTTCAATCACTCTACATTAAGTCTTAATATCAATATATAGAACTAGAGAGAGAAAATGATATCGAGAAATGAAAGCATGTTTTATTCCTTTCTCACTTCCCTATTTATAATAGATATTGAAATTTGATAGCCCTGACTCTTTTCGACTAAGTCACCTAATCTGACAACTAAACCAGATGCAGCTCAAACCTAATCTAACAACCACTTATAAATTATCTATGTTTTATCGAAGTGATTGATTAGATGTACAAATGATCTACTTAAGAATAATCTAAATAAAATTATTAAAAACTATTTTTAAGCTAGATACTAAATAGCAGCGGATAATAAACCAGTACTAACTTAAATAGTTAATAGATGACAACTTGAATATAATTCTAAGAACAATAACTGTAACGCAATATAACTCTGAATATAATAAACTGTGAAAGATAAACAAGTACATGGTCAGTAGCAACTAAACCAGTACTAACAATCAGTTTACAATCAACAGATAAACTAAGTGCAATAATCAGTGAAGAGATAGTTCAGTAGGAATTGAACTAGAACTTACAAAACTTTGCCTGCTTACTATTGATGCACCTTAGTATGGTAAATTGATGACACCTAAGTCCTTCCTCTAGATGACGATGGTGATCGTGACTTAGCATGATTAAGTGTCGATCCAGTATTGAGTTAGTATCGTCTAGACTGATTCAGTTGAGTTGATACTGAATCAGAATCTTCAAATCATACTCAATTAAGTTGAGACTAAATCAGAAATCTCAGCAATAGTTGTAAATATGTAGATCTATAGATTGGGTGATTTAAAGATCTAATGAGCAGTTTGTGCAACTAACTGTTTGTGTTGAAAGTCTCTTTAAGTTAAACGCGTTTGTGCTTGAGGCTTTATGAGTGAATCAGTTATAATTATTGGAGTTAAATAGATTGGATCTATTGATGTATAAATAATAAGTCTCTATAGACTGGTGGCGAGCTTCAATGACTTGTTAATAAATCAAACAATTGATATTAAATGATTTGTGCAGGTTTGATTCAAACGATAGATGTAACACCTCAACGAGTAGCTATTCGACCAGTTGTTACAGTTGGCGGATACGAAAACAATCCTGAAACAAATATGAATTTGTTCAGTATTGCAAAATCGTGGTTTGGATGGATAGAACAGTTCTCACTTAGAATAGTTCGAACTGTTGGAGCATATAAACGTTGTAGTTGTTTTGGCACAAAATAGATTAAACAACTTTAAAGAATAATAGAGATTGACACTAGAGATTTCAATGCAACACACTTTTGATGCCTTTATTAATAATATATCGTTGTTCAGTATATTAACTAACACTTACGTCCGCGTGTGAATTGCGTCGGGCAGAAGTTCTTACAATTGTGGGAGATCAATTCTCCTGAAAACCTAGGAGCTCGTGCACAAGGCGCACAGCTCTACTAACCCTTGTAACTCAATTATCTCTTATGTAAAGTTAGACCTAGATGACCCAACCTATTCTAGGACTCTAGTACTCTCAATCTCTAGTCCTAACCCTTTAAACCTTGGATAACCTATGACAACAAACAGAGGCACGGGGTGGAGATCACTCAACGCGCCCTTCCAAATGCTCTCTCTATTCGATGTTTGTGCAAAAAATTCTATTAGCAATTCATCTTCAATTTATATCTCTTCAATGTCTTGGTCGTTACTCCTAGCTTTGATAATGAAGATGATACAATTTGATCATATTCTTCTCTTTGTTCACAAACTGTTTTCTTCTTTCCAATTAAATTTTTTTCTTGATCCTCAAGGAACTGATTCATATTTTGTTTCCTTTTAAAACATTGATTCGGTTTCTTTTTCTAATCACACGAATCAGCTTTGCTTCCTTTCCTACGTCTTTCTTGGAGAAGAAGTTTTAATCACAACCTCTGATTTGACTTTCTTCATAATCATTAAATTGTCCACGTTGGCAATCCAAGTAATAGTTACTATTATTTCATTTCGATCTCATCTATCCTTGTAATATTTAAAGATTTTCATTTTTTATTCTATAGTTTTAATCCAGGACATATGGTCAAAAAGTGACAATATTATAGACATCTATCCTGATATAGCATGCATTCACGTATATTACTTCATTGCTAAGTAATATAACTTCACCGCTAAGTAATATTACTACATTACGAAGTAATTATTAAACTATATTACTTCATCGAGAAGTAGTCATACATCTTCGTCACTAAGTAATTTGTTTTCTTAATCACGAAGTAGTTCCTCTACTTCGTCGCAAAGTATTTTCTTACTTCGTTGCTAAGTAGTTGCTTACTTCATGGCGAAGTAATCACATTACTTCATTGCTAAGTAATTGCAATTAGGAAATAGACATCAAAAGACTTTAATCGAACACGGTCGTTACAAATTCTACCCCCATTAAAGAAATTTTGTCCTCGAAATTGTACTAACCTGATTTGGTGAATAAATGGGGCGATTTATCTTTTACCTCTCTCGATCTAATGTCTCTTACTCTATGCTAGCTCTTTTCTATAGAAATTTTACTAATAGAGTCACCTTATTACGTATTTTACGTTCTGGTCTATCGATGAATGCTATTACGACTTCTTTATATGGAAAGTCGTCTATTAGCTTTGCTGGAGGATATTTCTTAAGAATTGATACGTGGAACAAACTGTGGATTCTAACCATTTATTATGGTAATTTCAATCGATAAGAAACTCTTTTTTCCTTTGCATTAACTTTCCTCGCTTTTTGTATCGTATCCCTCATTTCCATGGAGAAATTTTCAAATATACCAATACTTTTTTACTCATTTCCATTCTCATTCAGAACTTTAAATTCTAAAAGACTTCTTCCTTTTATTTACATACCTTTTAAGCATTCCTTATGTTACCATAAATCATCTTGACCTTTTTTTTTTCTGTCAACTAGATTAATTCAGGGTAATCAATTGTCTAACTCCTCCTTCTTTTCTATAAATGAATCTTTTTTACTAATTGTTTGATACCAACTTGTTACCTTTTAGTAGTCTCCTCTTTAATCTCTATTAGCTTCTCTTCATCTTATTGAGCTACATGGGTTTCTTCCACCATGGTGGTTCTCGCTTATAAATAGTCAATAGTGCAAATCTATGCTTCCAACCTCTACTCCAGTATATCTTAAACAACAACTTAAGCATCATAAGGTCGTCCTATGAGTTAATTGTAGGTGAGTTGACTTTCAACTCAAATCATAAGCTACCACATTAGCCTTTTCAAGTTAAAACTCGTTCGTCAAATCTTAATCTTTCATTAACTCAATCTACCTTTTCTATTTCAAATTGAACTCTTTTTGTGTCTGCTTGCACTTCAAGTTCTTATTCTTATGATCAGTGTACACTTGTTAGGATTCCCCTAAGGGGAAATGTCCCTTTAAAGTAAAAAAATCACATTTGTTAAGTCTAGATCATGAGTTGGGTAGTTCAACTCGTGCATCCTTAATTAACTTGATGCATTTACAAATCACTCAATCATTTTTCATCAATACCCATCCCAAATTATTTTTTGGAAGCATCACTATATGCCAAGAATTAGTTCTTCCTCAAATGAAAGTAAAGACAGGATGGGTGTTTAGTCGCGTCATTAGCTCCTTCCTTCGCACTTATTTGTCTATACGAACTTCTTATCCCTTTTCATAACAGCTCTATTATGGTTGTCATTCTTTCTCAATTGTTGATAGCTTTAGTTTCCTTGGGTCCTTAAGGATTCCATCCTTAGGGATAACATGACTTAAGAAAATAACTCTATCCAACTAGAATTCACATTTGCTAAACTTAACGTATAGCTTGTTGTTTTTCTGGACTTAAAGTACTATTCTCAAAGTATTCTTCATGTCATTCCTCACTTTAAGAGTAAATCACGATTTCATCATTGGATGTAATGACAAACTTGTCAAAGATCAAGGAAATACTTGATTTGTTAGGTCCATGAAATTTGCTGGTATATTAGGTGACCCGGACATTTCAAGAACTTAGTATTGTCCAAATTAAGTCCTAAATGATATCCTAAGCGTATCCTCATCTTCATCTGATGGTATCTCAATCTTAAACCAATCGTAGATAAAATTTGATAGCCCTAACTCTTTTCGACTAAGTCACCTAAGAGGAAACTTAATCAGTTACAACTCAAACCTAATATAACAATCACTTGTATATATCTTGGTTTTATCAAAGTGATTAATTAGATGTACAAAAGATCTACCTAAGAATAATCTCAATACAGTAAAGATAAATCTATTCTAAAGCTAGATACTAAACAGCAGCCGATAATCAACTAGTACTATCTTAACAAAATATAGTTAAACTACTAGTGAAACAATCTAAGTATAATAATTGTAAAGTAATAGTATGGTAAAACCTAACACAGTTTATAACTAATAATCTTATCACTAAATTAGAGTACAATAAACTGTGAAAGATAATCTAGTACTTGGTCAGTAGCAACTTGACCAGTACTTACAAACAACTTACTCTCTACTAGAAACTAAGTGCAGTAATAATTGAAGTGATAGTTCAATAAGAGCTGAACCACAACTTACAGTGGACTCCTAACCTCCTGTTGATGCACCTTAGTTGAGTAGGTCGATAACACCTAAGTCCTTCCTTCGGATGATGATGATGATCGTGACTTAGTGCTTCCAACGTGTCGAACTAACTCAATCAATCTAATCCTGAGTTAGTGCCCTTCTAGTGTCTAACCAACTCGGTCATCTTGAGTTAGTGCCTATCTGATCTGATTCAATTGAGTTGCTATAGAACCAGAATCTTTTAATCTAACTGAGTTAAGTGATTACTGAATCATATATATCATCAATAGTTGAGAATGATTGTGATCTTCTAGATCTGATAATCTAAAGATCAAATGAATCGCTTGTGCTATGAACTGCTTGTGATGAAAATTTCCTCTTAGTTGAACACTTTGTGCTTGTTGCTAAGTTAAATGCAGTTGTACTCGAGACTTTAAGTGAATGAATCAGTTGTAACTATTGGAATTAAACTAATTCGATCTACTGATGTATAAAAGATAAGTCTCTGGAAGACTTATAGTGAGGTTCAGAGACTTATAAGATAAATAAACAATAGATATTACGCTATTGTGCATATTTGATTTACTTGATGGATGTAACACCTCAACGAGTAGTGACTCGACCAGTTGTTACTTGATGGATGTAACAAATAGGGATTTGCTCATACTTATAAAACACAATTGAATGGATATATCAAGTCTTGCTTAAATTAGATTGAACTGTTGGAGCATATAAACGTTGTTGGATTTTGGCACAAAATAGATTAAACAAAAAAAAAAAATAGTAGAGTTTAACTTAAGAGATTCAACGCAAAACAAAAACAACTTTATTTTATTTATTCAATGAAGATATATCGCGGTTCGGCATTAAATAGCCAACACCTACGTCCGCGGACCAAAAAGGGCCGGGTAGAAGTTGCTTACAATGGAGGGAGTAATATTCCCTAATTACCTAGATGTTGTGTGCAAGCCACACAACAATACTTTATCGAGTAATTCGATCAATCTCCTATGTAAATTCTAGACCTAGGACCAACCTATTCTAGGATCCTACCATACTAAGCCTCGATCGACTAGTACTCTCGATCTCCACACACACACTTTAGGATTTCGATAATTTATGGCAACAAACAAAGGTTAGAATGGAATGGACATCACTCTACTTAAACTCCTTCTTGTGTGCTGTTTGTGCAAAAGAATCCTATATCAATTCATCTAATATTTATAGACATGTCTTCCTTAGGTATTACTCCTTGCCTTCAATTTAGAATCCTGATGAAATCAGATTATTTAGTTTCAATTTAAAGAGACATTCAGTGTATTGGAGATGCTTGGGAGTCAAGGAATAAAAACTTTCCTTTTATGTTGATCCAGTTTCCTTTCATACTAGAATTTCTTCCTTGGAGAGAATGTCTTCAATATTAACCTTTGATCTCGTCATTTCGTCAATTCAACTCTTTATTTAATCTGATTCTGACCTTTGATATATTCTACTTTGGCAATCCAAGTGACGATTGGTTCTATCACTTTATCAAATCGATTTTCGTCTATTGATGTGCTTGTCAATCCATGTGATGCATACTGATTGCTTTTACCGAAACTTGATCTTCAAGGAATCAGATTTTCGTCATTGCTTTCCTTTAATATCCTGATCTTCATGAAATCGTATTTTTTTTATCTGATCAAATATTAAACTGCGTCCATGGCATCGATCTTAGTCTTCAATTTCTTATTGTTATGAATGTTGTCCGTTGATCACCTTAGCTTTCTTCATTCCACACTCTTATGATGTAGTCGTCCAACATATGATCAGATATCAAGATTTAAATAATAGCTTATCTTTTCAAGTCTAAACAACCTATAGTCAAAAAGTGACAATCCATATGATATCGTCAAATGAAATGATGCTTTGTATTCACAGTAGAGAATACCTTCACTCATTTAAAGTTTATCAAACAAGCAATCCATTTGGACAAATGGTACTTGTTACCACTAGTAACTTTCTTGAGTTACCTTTACTCGATGCATATATAAATCATCACTTCCTTCTCCTTTTTCATTATAACAGTGCTTCCCATGATGACGAACTAATTTAAAAAAGCCTTTCTCTTACAACTCATTTAGGTGGGTGTGCAATTCCTTTAACTAAGCAAATCCATTCAATATGGTGGTAATGATATTAGGGTAGTCCTTGGAGAAAATTTGTTTTCAAATTCTCTCTTTGCGGTAGGTAGGGTAATTTATCAAAAGATACATCTATAATTTCTTTTGCTCTTTTTGGTCGAGTCAATTTTGTGAATACAGGGCATCATATGGATTGTCACTTTTTGACCATAGTTACTTGAACCATAAGAAAGTCATATGGGCTGATATTTTGTTAAGAAGGAAACCATGCAAAAATAATCATGATCGAATCAAACATTCAAGCAAGATTGACGACATGGAAAAATCTCAGATCATATCAAGACATCATTTTGTTGAAGATAATGGATATCACTTGGATTGTCAACATGGACTGCATAAATGATCAGGACCGAATTAAACATTCAAGCAGGATTGATGACATGAAAAAATAAAAAGTTGGAAACTGAAGATGTATTCTCCAAAGAAATAATCAAAGAAGATCATGATACATGAAAGCATAGACACAAAAGGAAACATTATCTGGTTGATTTAATGACCGTCATCAGAACAGAGAACTAGGAATTAATAGATTGACTTCGTTCCTTGCAGATCAAGATATTTTAAAAAGGAAAGTGTAAATGGAGATCATAGAATCAAATCAGATCATATTGTCCTCATCATCACAATTTTGCGTAACGACCAAGGTACTGAAGGAGTATAAATAGAAGATAGTCTCTTTATAGATCTTTTCACACAAACAACGCATCAAGGAGGATTCAAGATAGAGTGACGTCCATTCTACTCTACCCTTCATTTGTTGCCATAGATTATCCAATTCTTAAGGAGTGGTGTGTAGAGATCGAGAGTTCTAGCCAAGCTTCGGCTAAGATTGGTAGCGTCCTAGAATAGGTTAGTCCTAGGTCTAGAATTTACATAGGAGATAATCGAATTACTCGATATTGTCTTGTTGTGTGGCTTGTACACAACATGTAGGTAATTCGAGAATATTACTCTCTCTATTGTAAGAACTACTACCCGACCCTTTTGGTCCACAGACGTAAGTGTTGTTTATAGCACTGAACCGCGATATATTATTATCAATAAATTAAACAAAGTTATTTTTGTTTCATACTGAATCTCTCATGTTTAATCTCTACTATTCTTTATTTTGTTTAATCTATTTTGTGTCAAAATCCAACAACGTTTATATGCTCCAACAGTTTGATCTAATCTAACTGAGAACTGTTCTATCCATCTCCAATCATGTTTTTGCAAGACTGAACAAATCAGTTTTTGTTTCAGGATTTTTCACGTATCCGTTCATCATAACAATTGGTCGAGTCGCTATTCGTTGAGGTGTTACAACTTTCGTAAAATCAAACCAGCACATTTTACTTAAGTATCATTTGTTTGATTCAGTTATAAGTCTCTGAACCTCACCACCAGTCCAAAGAGACTTATTCTTTATACCTCAGTAGATCATATCAGTGTAACTCCAATAGTTACAACTGATCCATTTGGTTAAAGTCTCAATCACAATGCATTCAACTTAGAGAGACTTTCTACACAAACAGTTCGTAGCACAAATAGCTCAATTGACCTTTAGATCACCAGATCTATAGATTCACATTATTCACAACTGTTGTTGACGTATCTGATTCAGTAATCACATAATTAAGTCGGATCTGAAGATTCTGGTTCAGTATCAACTCAACTGAATCAGTCTAGAAGGCACTAATTCAGGATCTGATTGACTGAGGTGTTTTTATTTTGCACTTGAATCTCTCGTGTTAATATCAATTATTCTTTAAAGCTATTTAATCTATTTTGTGCCAAAACCATTACAACGTTTATATGCTCCAATAGTTCGAACTACTTTAAGTGAGAATTGTTCTATTCATCCAAATTATATTTTTATAATACTGAACAAATCCATATTTGTTTCAAGATTGTTTTTGTATCCGCCCATCACAACAAGTGGTCGAGTCTCTACTCGTAGATGTGTTATTTTTATCATTCAAATCAAATCTACACAAATAGTGCAATATTCATCATTTGGTTTGTTAGTAAGTCTCTGAACCTCGCCACCAGTCCCGAGAGACTTATCTTTTATACGTCAATATCTCCAATCAGTTTAACTCTAATAGTTACAACTGAGTCACTCATAAAGTCTCAAACACAAACGCATTCAACTTAGAAAGATTTTTTACTCTAACAGTTAGTAGCACAAACGACCCATTAGATCTTTAGATCACCAGATTTATAGATCTTCATATTCACAAATGTTCTGACGTTCTTGATTCAGTATCAACTCAACTGAATCAGATCTGAAGATTTTGATTCAGTATCAACTCAATTGACTGAGTTAGTTCGACACTTTGTCACGCTAAGTCACGATCACCATCGTCATCTAGAGTTAGGCGTCATCAGTTTAGACAACTAAAGTACATCAGCAGAAGCATAGGCGATCATTGTAAGTTCTTGTTCAGTTCCTAATGAACTATCACTTCACTTGTTTACTGCACTTAGTTTATCTATAGGTTGTAAACTGTTTGTAGGTACTGGTCCAGTTGCTACTGATCAAGTACTCGTTTATCTTTCACAGTTTATTGTACTTTGAGTTATCTTGAAATTATTAATTATAAATTGTGTTAGTTCATTCAGTACTACTGCTTTACAGTTTTTGTTCTTAGAATTATATTCAAGTAGTTAATTGTAATCTGTTTAAGTTAGTACTGGTTATTTATCCGTTGCTGTTTAATATCTAGCTTAATAATAGATTGTGATATCTCTGTTTAGATTATTCTTAAGTAGATCATTTGTACATACAATTGTTCACTTCATTTAAACAGAGATAATATATAATTGTTAGATTAGCTTTGAGTTGTATCTGATTAAGTTGTCTCATTAGATGACTTAGTCAAAAAGAGTTAAGGCTATCAAATTTCAAAACCCCTATGAAAATCAACTATAGGGATCCACCAGAATCCCGATTATAGCACCCTCCAACACGGGCGCCCACTGCAGCTAGTAAGTGAACCTATTAGGGGAGTCGTACCATATGATCAGACTCAACATGGGTCACGAGGACCTGATACACTATAAGGATTGGATCGTCCGTAGACGACCGAATCCAACTATGGTCATCTGAAGATGACAGAAATGAATCAATGGGGTTCGTTACATAATGTATACTATAGAAAACAAGACTTGCTTTTCAATTATTACTTGAATAAAGCAAAAACTTGCTTTACGAAACTATAAAAGCAAAAATGTTGCTTTAACATATTTTGAAGGTTCTCTCCGATACATATATATACCATATATTTAAATAAACCATAAATCAGTGAGATAATCGGAAAGCATTTATATGGCATAGTAATATACATATTTCGTAAAGCAACAAAATATATTCATAGAGAAAATGAAAGTAACACTCACCTGAAGAAATTACTGATTTTTCCTCATTCCTATGTCGTCGCAAAACTATTGAAAACTCAGGTATATAGAACTAGAGAGAGAAAGTGATATCGAGAAATGAAAACACATTTTATTCCTTTCTCATTTCTCTATTTATAATGGATATTACTTCATTGCTAGGTAATATAACTTCACCGCTAAGTAATATTACAACATGACGAAGTAATTATTAAACTATATTATTTCATCGCGAAGTAGTCGTACTTCTTCGTCGTTAAGTAATTTGTTTTCTTAATCACGAAGTAGTTCCTCTATTTCGTCGCTAAGTAGTTTCTTACTTCATGGCGAAGTAATCACATTATTTCGTCTTTAAGTATTTGCAACGTCATCTTAGGAAATAGACATGAAAAAACTTTAATCGGAAGTCGTTACAGTCAGTCCCACGAATATAGAAATCATATTGGTTTTGAACCATCTAAATAAACAAATACTTATATCCTGCATTAATTGGTTGTAATACAACCAACAATCAATAAAAAATTGACACATGACAATTCTTAATTTTACACTTAAGGACGTGTATAGTTTATTACAAATTTTATAACATTTCCCCTAAGAGTTCACCAATCCATTTTAGGATATAGAATTAATTAAAATAAAAATATATTTTTATTATTTTATAATAATATATTAAAATTATTATCAAACATGTCATAAAAAAATTCTATGCCAAATAAAAGAATTGGAAATTGTCATATGACATATTTTTTGAATTATTCTTGGGTGGGTATTTCCTAGCACGTCATCACTTAGGTATGTATATCATTAATTGACAAATACACAATTTTAAAAAATTGGTCAATCATTAAAAGAGAAGAATTTTAACTTGCACGCGTGACAAAAAGTGATTGGCATGTCTAATCCAAAAATTATTCCATATTTTATTAGCGTCGGTTAGAACGCAGAAGGCAAGTTTCTCCCACCTAAATATATTGGGCCTTATTGCAGTGCAACTTATTATGTTATCTGTTATATATGGATTTGCTTGAAAACAAAAGATTGCTATATAACTGCCCGATTTGTGACAATCTAGCTAACTTGAATAATTTTGTAAAATCTAGGGCATGTGCCATCAAAGAAGAAGAATCATAAAATCCAGATATACAATTAAAAATTAAATTTAGAGCTTCACGCCCATCATCTGAAGTCGAACTTCAGTTCACTCCATGAATTTTCTTAAAAAAATTAAAAGAATGAAATAATGTGGAGATAATGATCTGGAAAAGAAATTTTGCTAATGCAAATATCTTCCATGCTCAAACCAACTGTACTAGCATGCCTTATAGAACAAGCAATTGGTCATCATAGAAGCAAGGAATTTAGAATAAAAAATAAATACTCCTACCGTCCTAAAATAGATGTAAATTTTTTAATGTAAATTACATAAAAAATTTGCATCTATTTTAGAACGAAGAGAGTAAATAAAGTCAAGTTTGTGTAATAATTAGGACAAGTAATCTTGTTCGTCGTGGCAGAGTTCCTTCCTAAGTTTACGCGAAAACAACCTACAAGCATCCATACTTAGATCGATTGCAGCCGAGAGAGCTACGAACAAAGCAGCATCTGCCATACACGTGACATGTTGCACTCCAACTTGAACCGTTGGTTTACTAATTTGCCCTTCACCTTCCACGCTGGAACCCATCACGAACCCATTAATTATCGGACAAGAAATACTACTATCCCTCATTATTTGGCTACTACTATCGATGCAGAATTGGCCACCCTTTTTCATACTCAACGTAGATTCGGCAATTGTGATCCTCCCATTGTTATCGGTCACCAGCTCAAAGTTGTATCCCAAACCATCGATCGGTCCCCTCTCACGCCATGCCTCGAGTCGGCCCCACGGCTTCCAGCTAGCAGTGGGGGAGACTTCGTTAGGACGGAGGATGAGCCACGCCCCCGGATTAGAACGAGACACGCGGTCTGTGCCTGGAGAAGGAACGAATGGCATGATCATCGAGGCCGCAGCGATAGGGGAGCCTGATAGATCATGTATCATCACCATCCAGCCTTTCCGTTCTTTTCCTTGTCGGTCCTTTTTGTCAGATAATGACCGGATCCATCCTCGACTGTTGCTGTTGTTGTCGGTCGGGGTTTGGAATTCCGATGAAGTACTGTACATATTTAATTTGAATAAGTTAGGTCGATCAAACATCGTCATGTTAAAATAATTTAAATAAAAATATAATCAAATTGAAAAATTAATTTGTCCATCAGACATTCTTACGTCAAATTAAAATTAAAATTTGGTACATAAATTTTTACTATTTATTATTTAAAAAGTTATTGCTATCAAATTATACGATATTTTTTTTCAAACTTCTTAACTAAACTATTTTTAATCAAAATTTTATATTTTCATATATATATTTTCATTCTTCTTAATTAAAATGACCCACATACATAAATATACATCACATTCTATTTTAGATAAATTTCATAGTTAAAATCTTTTTAAATTTTTATTAATGTTGGTTATATTCTTCTTTAAGATGACTTAAAAAAACTTCCAACTCATATATAATATAATCTTCTTAAATGCATAATATAAAATATAATTATAAGATAATTATATATAATATCAATTTAATATTTTAAAATATCTATTTAAATAAATTTATAAAAATATACATGTATGATATACGGACCCTCTAATTAAATAAATAGATCTTTTAAGTCCGATATACGGGCCTTCTAATTAAATAAATAGTTCTATATTTTAAATCCATATATATAAATATTAATTGAATTATTTCAATTACAGATATGTTATTCTCATATCGAAATTCGGCACATAATTTTTATTAAAAAATTAAAATTTGATACATAAAATTTTATTATCTTTATCATTTAAAAAATAATTTCTAATCAAATCATAATATACTATTTTTTTCTAACTTCCTAATAAAATTCTTTAAACCTAATCAAAATCTCGTCCATGTTTTCCTATTTTTATTATTCTAATTATATATGCATCCTATATTATTTTTGAGATAAATTATATAGTCAGAATACGTGTACGTCCTAATAACACTTTATATTGTTTAATCATTTATCAATGAAATACAGTTTTTTACAGTTTGTAATTGGTCGAGATCACATCTAGTAATGTCAACTTTTGACAAGTAGTGTAATTTAAAGTAGAATAAGTAACATTTAAAAGTAGGGAATCAGCACATGTTAGGTAGTTATAAATTTGACAGTTGGAGAGATTCCATCTTTGACCAAAATAAACTGTATGACTACTCTAGAGGAATCTACTACGTTTTAATTAAAAAGCTTAATCCGCAAGATATGTTAATAAACATCCATTTAAGACGATAATAAACAAATTAGAGGCAAGATCATGATCAAAGATATGTGTGGTAGTTGCTAGATATGGTTGCATTCAAATCGATACATGCACCTGCTCATCTAGAGGAACTAATTAAGATGATCAAACTTGACTTTGACTAATACAGCTAAATATATCAATTAAGAACAACTAAACTACTGTGAGTCCTTTTGTCTAGGATTTGCTCCAAGCACATTATGCACTTATCCTAATGCAAACTGTCCCTTCAATATGTTTTAACATCTTGATCCAGAAAAAGAAATAAATTGTACTCCCTCCGTCTCCAAGTTACTTTTTACGGTATCTATATACATCTTGTATAGAAAATATGACATGTATTTTTGACAGAGGTAGCATATGATTAGAGTATGTTTGGAAAAAATTGAGTCCGCACGATTATAATGTAAAAGGAAACGAGAAAATTGATGTAAATAATATACTAACCGGGATCTCGAGTTCCGATCAGCACTGAACTTGCAACTGAAAACAGGCTGTCTAATATTATTTCCCTGAATCTGGAACACGACAGGGCTACACTCGGGTTCGCCGCCGAATTGAAAAACGAACCGAGGATCCGGTTCAGACCGAACCACAATATGAATCCGAGCCGTCGACGGTTTATTCCCAAGTTTCATCCACCCATTTTGGAACACACAGCTCTGTCCAGACTCAACACCAGCGAGGTCGACAACAACACCGACTCGACCCAGCAACTCACCCGAACTGAACCCACAAGTCCGGCCCATTCGACCGGTATAGACCGATACCTGGAGGCTCAGTGGGGCTCCCGAAAGACGGCGGATGGCGGCGGCGTCGAGGTGGAAGCCTGGTGCTGACGTGGCGGATTCAGGAGGGGAGTCGTCGTTGGAGAGAGGGAGGATTGTGGTTTGGGAAGGGAAAGATTTGATTTTGATTTTGCAGAAACACGGAGTGGTCGATGGGTGGATACCTGAACCGGCCGGTTTAGTGGCTTGTGGAAGTTTAAGAGATAGTGATTCGATAATCAATCTAACAAATGGGCATGGATCCATTTTTTTCAGTTTTAGCTCTTCTAGCTCTGTTTGTTCTTCGCTTACTCTGTTTATAAAAGGAAAATGGAAATAGTATGAGCTCGTTATAGTACTGTAAGTTGATGGGCAAATGTATCGGCTTAATTCAATTTTTTTTTTTTTTTTTTTTGGTTTCCCTCTAGAAGAAGATTTGCTGTCAGTATTTGTTTTTGTCTGTCTCCATACTTTTGTTTCCTTCCTAATTTAAAGTGTATAAACAGACAGACAGGGGCATTGATTTAGCCTTATTATATTAAAATTTTACATTTTTGATAAAATTTTAAATTCGCATTTTATACGTCAAAACTTTTCGATAAATCTTCCATGTCTTGTAAGTTTTTCAGCAAAACTGTGCTTTAGATGAACAAATATACTAATCATCCACTAATATAATGTGATTTTTGAGATTATATATGTAATGTGATTTTAATTCCTTGATTACTACTGTATCTCAATATATATTGTTTTAAAAAAAAAATTTATTTTATCTAAAAAATTAAATATATTATATATTTAAATATATTTTATTTTTTAATTTTCTTTTTATAATTTTTATTAATTTATAAACCAATACATTAAAAAATATGTTTGGGAAAAGAAAAGCGATGGGGTAAGCGCCAGCTAGATCAAGGCTGTCAATTGTTATCAAATTCAAAGCCTACCTGGTCGTTGATTAGGATGACATTTGTTTACCTATTCGGTCCAAAGTGGGTCCGGATTCTTCATATTTCTGATAACACTAAACGTTGACGTGGCATTCTCTGACAGCCTGTCAAACATCTGAACGCCGCTTTCTTGATGGATTGATATATTAGCTTGACGGCGCCGCCCGCATATATATCTCAGCCAATTACAGATTAATTCATGCCGCTACATATATATCATCACTAGTAATTCTAGAAGTTTCAATATATACCAATTGATCCACACCTGTAAAGAATAAAATTTTAAGAGTGTTAGTGACACAAGGTAATTTGTAATGCTTGAAATCACAAGTCAGGACACGTATGCTACTTTACTCGTTTTTTTTTTTTTCTTGGGTTTTCTAAGTTTTTAATTACTTCTTCTTTTTCAGTAATCTCTTTGAAATTAATTTAGCGCTAAATTATGAGGCTTTTCAATGATGGGTCTGTCGTGGAATCTTTCATCGTGGCTGGGACACGATCTCTTGTCAATCCCCCTCCTAACCGATCATGAAATTGCCTGATTTTATTCTAACCATTCAATTATAATCCTAAACTATTTGTAATAATTTATAACATTAAAATATAAAATTAATTTTACATTCCAAAAAAGTATTCTACTTTCACATTATCGCAAGCCTTTTTGAAAAAACCTAATAAATTAATTCCAAATCATCGAAAGTTATATTGAGTAAAATTTTTTATTGGCTAATGAATGAGCGAGAGGAAATTTTCTTTCCTTCCGAACAAAAAAAGTCTACAATTTACAAAATTAAATGATTCGATATGAATATAATGAAGCCAAACATGGGAGCTGACAAAATATGCTTATGGGCTATTAATCAGATTTAAGAGGTTCTTGCAATCAATTTTTGGGATCACCGATTGAAATCCTCTTTCTTTGGCCATCTGAATTCCTAATGACGTCACCTTTGCTTCAGCAGTCATAACATCAAAATCTACATCGACAAAAATGGTTTGGCTTCAAAGGACCATACCAGATGAGTTTTCAACTACCGCTCTTTGACCCATTTTGCGCAGTTTGGTAAAAACCGCCCCACCACAATTGTTCTTGACGAAGTTTTCCGATAGAGGGATCCATTTAGCTTGAATTAGTTGAGACAAAGTAGTAGGTGGGCCCTGATTAGCCGAAGTGAAATTTGCTTGCCATTCTACTATTCTTTCAACAGAAAACTAGAGGTGACACATTTGAAGTTATATACCACATAATTTCTATTTTTCCATATTCCCCAAAGAGCCACATTGAACAATTTCTAGGTATTTTGTCGCAATATCTTAAACAATTTTAAATACCAGTCCAGTACATTTTCATTAGGAAAAGATGAGATATCCATATTTGAAAACATTTCTTTCCAGAGAAGCAAAACCCAAGAACATGATAGAAAAAGTTGAGCCATATTCTCTCTACAATACCCACATACCGAATAGAGGGGATTTACTCGCACACCTTTGGAGAGCAGTTGGTCGAATGTGGCTAAACTTGAATGCCCAAATCGCCACAAGAAAATACTTCACTCTTGGGAGTACCCGGAGTTTCCAAATTTTATCCTAAAAAGCAACTGAAGTGTGGAAATCGACAAATACTGACCTGGTCGAGTTAATGGAGTGGTAGGCACTCCTCACTATAAATTTTCCATTCTTCGTAGGTTGCCAAGCGAAAACATCAGTACCACCTTGACGAATATTGACTTTTAGGATTTGGTTAACCGTGTCTTTCGTAAAAACTTCTTGTATAAGTGAAACATTCCAAGCATGCTGGTTTGGCAAGGAAGATGATAAACCTTTTCTAAATGTACAAACCTTTTACTTGTAATGGTAGGAACATGGTTTGGGATCCATCGATCATTCCCAATGTTGATATCTTCCCCATTTCCAATCCTCCATAAACCCACCTTCAAAAGCACTGCTCTTCCCTCGATAATACTTCGCCAGGTAAAAGACGAGTTCCTGCCTAGTGGGGCCTCTGAGAAGCCACTAGAATTATAATATTTGGCCTCTATGATGGATGTTGAAGGAGATGCCAGCCTTGTTTTGCCGGCATGGCTAAATTGAAACTATGAAGGTGACGATAACCGAGCCCTCCAAGTTTCTTTCCAAGAGAAATTACGTCCCATTTAACCCATCTTACTTTCCTTAGACCATCCCATCAAAATCTTCTAATGCCTTTCTCAATGTCTTTTATGATCTTTTTAGGTAACTCAAAACGCGACATAACGTAGGTCGGAATTGTTTGGATGACTGATTTTATGAGAATTGTTTTGCCGGCTTTAGATAGAAAACGAGTACTCTAATTGTTCATCTTCTTCCACGCTTTATCAACTATATCTTTGAAGATGTTGATTTTCGCTTGACCTACAATAAGAGGCATACCCAAATATGTGTCATTTTTCAAGGTTTCCTTAATCCCAAAAAGATGCATAATTGTTTCTTTTTGAGCTCTAGGAATATTCGTACTAAAAAATATATTGAATTTGTCATAGTTGACAAGTTGACCAAAACAATTTTCCATAAGAAGAAAAAATATTTTAGTATATTTGCTTCTTGAATGTTAGCTTTTTCGAAGAAAATTGAATCATCGGCAAAGAGTAAGTAAGAAACTAGAGGAGCTCCTCTACCTACTCCTACCCTTGCCAATGATCAAACTCTTTATGCATTTGAAACCAAACTAGAGAATCCTTCTGTACAAATAAGGAATAAAAATGATGATAGAGGATCACCTTGCCTTATTTCCCTTTTCGGAGTAAAGGTCGATCCCCTCTGACCATTTATTATTATCGAAAATGTTACAAAAGAAACACAAAGCATGATCATTTTGATCCAATCATAGCCAAACCCTAAGGTTATCATGATATATTCAATGAATTTTCATTCTACCTTGTGAAATGCTTTTGATAAATATGTTTTTAATGCAAAAAAGAAAAAAAAAAATTCTTTACTTGACACATTTTTCATTCTATGCAGTAGTTCAAAGGCCAGCTAGACATTGTCTGAGATTGAACTCACTACAAGAAAAGCATATTGTGATGGTGAGATTAGATTTGGGAGAACCTATTTTAAACGAATAGCAAGCAATTTAGATGTGATTTTATATAAAGTGTTGCACTGGCTAATAGATCTATAGTCCGGAAGGCGTGCTGGCTATTTTTTTCTTTGGGATAAGGACAATAAGGGTATGATTAAACTGCTAAGAACTGGTTCTCCCTTTAAAAAATTAGAGATTGCCACCGTAACTTTGTTTCAAAGAAGGTCCCAAAATTGCAAGAAAAATCCCGAAATGAATCCGTCTGGACTAGGGGATTTTTCTGAATGCAATGGTTTTAATACTCCTAATACCTCATCCAAAGATATGGGCTTTAGAAGAGATTGATTTTAAAAATATTTGAAACTTTGTTCGAGAAGCAGTTCTCAAAATTAGAGAAAGTTAGAGGCTTACTCGAGGTGAAGATCGATTGGATGTATTTTGATGCAGCTGAATGAATCTCCTCTTGGGAAGTGCACCATCTTCTAGAAGAGTTGAACACCCCTATAATTTCATTTTGCTTTCTAAACTGTGAGGCAAAAGAGTGAAAAAAAAACCCAGTATTTTGATCTCCACTTTTAAGCCAGCGGCATTTAGCTCTCTGTCTCAAGTACCCCTCTTCTTGTTTGCACAAGTCCCTAATATCTGATTTTAGGTTTCGAATCTGGGGAAGCATTGAATAAGCTTCCGGACTTTGCTGGAGTTTTGCAATACTAGATGTAATTGAGGCAATTTGAGCCGCAAAATTCGTTGGGTGGTGCAATCTCCATTCTATTAAATTTTCATTTACAGAAGAAAATTTTTGCCAGCAAGATATAGACTAGGAGTGCTTGGCCCAATTAGTGATGCCTATTGGGTGGGGAAAATCTGATGCCCGCAAATCCCCAACCAGAAAAGTACCTGTTACTCGATCTCCGATGGGGAATGGAGCAAGATAGCGGCACAATGTTACTCCCCGATTGAGAATTGGGGTAAGGAAGCGAGCATGCTCCTCCACGTGGGGAATCCCCGAACCTGTTTGAGTTATATAAATTATTTAGATTGACGTTAATTTATATTATTAATTTATTATGAACAAACAATTAGAAATTTATTTAGATCGATGTTAACTATTCGCATTATATTAAGTCATAATTATATTATAAATGTGTAGATTATTCTATTTATATATTTTTTAATATAAATATATTGAATAGTCATCATTATTTTAACAATATTTTAAATAATATTATGTAATTGAAGCCCTATTATATAAATTTACGTTTCCCTCCTCCATTTTGCCTCTCCCACCACTATATCGTACCCCTGTGCCTCTTATCGATAGTCTTTCGTACGAAAAAAATTTAATCAAAATTTATTCATGGGGATTGGGGACCAGATGGGGAATCTCCACGGAGAATGTATTTGGGGAGCGTAAAAAAATTATCCCACATGGGAATACGGACCAAGAGTGGAGGTTAATTCTTAATGGGGTTTGGGGAGCGATAAGGCATCCCCACCCCGAACCCGCCCCTTTGACATCACTTGGCCCAATATTCTAGCAATTAGACGCCAAATCACAACAATCCTCTAGAGAAGACGACTAGTTTTCAGAATGAAAATTCCGAGAGCGGTGAAAGAAAGCAGCTAGTGGCGTATCGAGTGACGGAAATCAAAAGATTTGCCAACGTAATCGAAGGGACAAAAGAAAACCAACAAAAGGAAAAAAATAAGGTTTTGGCCGGAATTTTTCCCTTGTGAAATGATGATAATCTTGTGAAATGAGTACTTAAATAGTTGAGAGCTCTCTAAGTGTCAACTGTATAGATAGAAACCGAGACTTGCAATTCCCCTTGAGAAGGCGGAAACTATATTCCTACAAAAAGAAGTAAAAGGAGATTTTGATTTTAAAATAATCAAGAAACTTATAGTTTAGAAATAAACTACACTTGAGGATTTCAGAAAATCCACAACTAAAACGAAATAAACACAACAAAGTTATAATTTTTCATTTCAAAGTCTGAATTTTATTAGACCATGAAACACATATATATAGGGATTACAATCCATAATTCGGCCAAGGGTCTCCAAGAGACATTCAGATCATACATGAACTTGAAATAAATGAAAAACACTTAGATAGACTAAATATATTACTTGTAGAACTTAAAAACATAAAGATAAATGCAAATACATGAAGGAAAACGAAATACATGCATGGAGGAGTAAATGCATGGTGCATGAATAAGCATTCAATTTGTGTTCATGAATTTGGAGGAGCATGAACTTGCATTAACTTTGGTTTATGAACTTGGAGAGCATGAACTTGGATTAAATGCAAGATGCATGAACAAGCATTAACTTGGCTGCACTTTAATGTGGTCGGCTAGTCTTCAAAGCTCTTCAATGTGGCCGACATTTTTGAGCTAAAAGGAGCATTGATGTCTTGAAAATTCTTCCATAAATGTGTCATAATCTTGAAAATGTTGTTTCTCTTTTTCTTCAAAATAGCTAACGAGAACTAAATTGAGCTTTTGTTAAGCTGATTTTGAGGTTTCCTTTTGAACGCACATGGGGGGCAATAATGATGTCCTAAGATGAAAATCTATTTTCTTTTTATTTTCTTTAAATTCTTCATTTTAGCATGTTTAGAGCATCATGAGGTGATTCTCCCTTTGATTAGATTATGTGAGCTGATTTTCTTCATCGTGATTATTCTTAAGTTTGTTGAATCCTTGTAAGTCTTCTTTTGAGCCGAAAAGGTCCTTGAATGAAATGAGACTTGACAAATACTTCACTTGAAGGAAATGATGATGGTCCTCCATCATTCTCCCCTCCTTAAGAGCTTTCATCATAGTCAAAAGGATCAACATAGGCACTGATTTTAACTCCCGAGGGACGACCGTTAATTACTTTGGCGTCCTTATTAAACAAGCTAGCACTTTTATCCAAGATGGGGCTATAATGTTCCGTCAATTCCATTGAGCTAAGTGTATTTTCTTTCTTTTCCGAGGTGGGACTATAACTTTCCCTATCTTCTACAGAGGAGGAACTTTGTGAACCATCAATTTCATGTGAAGAATAATCATGTTCGGATTGACAAAAATAATCCAGAGTAGGAGTGTCAAGATTAAATCTGCCATAAGAAATATTAAGAGTGGAAGTTTCATACCCATAATTGGAGTGAGGTTCAAGGTAGACGAGTGATCTATAGAGACGAGGCTAGAGAAACTCTTCACGATCTTCCTTTGACTCCATTTCTTAAAAATATGAAGAACAGTAGAAATTGGTTCTCGGCAGAAACGTACAGTCAGATTGTAGGCTCTCTCTAGGATACTTCAGTGGTTCGAATTGTACCAAGTCAGTACTCAAATTATAGCTCTACCTGTGCTCTTTCTTTTGAGACCAAGAACACAATTTTCTGACCACAAACATGACAGTTATGGTTGTTGCAAAAACAGTGGACAGGAGATGACTATCAGCAGCCTTCTCTATACTTTTCAAAACATGTTTGTCAACAACACAAATAGCTCCCAATGAAATGGTACTCCGAATATCCTTAGTAAGCTCCATGGAAACACCATTCTTATAAATACCAGAATCAAAAATGCCGAGAAAGGTAGCATCAACAAAAGGCAAATCTTGCTCCTTCATTAGTGTATTCTTCCGGTAAGAAATACAGCTAGCTTGTAACCAATTCTTGAGGCATTTTTCACATTTAAAATGGATCAAACTAGTGCACAACTTGTAGCTCTCGGTTTCCTCTTTCGAATGAGCTAAAGAACATTCTACCCTTGTGAAATGATGATAATCTTGTGAAATAAGTACTTAAAGAGTTGAGAGCTCTCTAAGTGTCAAATGGATAGATAAAAACCGAAACTTGCAATTCTCCTTGAGAAGGCGGAAACTATATTCCTAGGAAAAGAAATAAACGAGATTTTTATTTTAAAGTAATTAAGAAACTATACTTGAGGATTTCAGAAAATCCACAACTAAAATGAAATAAACATAACAAAATTTTAATTTTCCATTTCAAAGTCTGAATTTTATTTGATTATGAAACACATATATATAGGGGATTACAAGTCATAATTCGGCTAAGGGTCTCCAAGAGACATTCAGATCACACATGAACTTGAAATAAATGAAAAACACTTAGATAGACTAAATGTATTGCTTGTAGAACTTAAAAACATAAAGATAAATGCAAATACATGAAGGAAAACGAAATACATGCATGGAGGAGTAAATGCATGGTTCATGAATAAGCATTCAATTTGTGTTCATGCATTCGGAGGAGTATGAATCTGCATTAACTTTGGTTCATGAACTTGGAGGAGCATGAACTTGGATTAAATGCAATATGTCTGAACAAGCATTAACTTAGCTGCACTTTAATGTGGTCGGCGGTCTTCAAAGCCCTTCAATATGGTCGGCAATTTTGAGCTAAAAGGAGGTTGATGTTGTCTTCGAAATTCTTCCATAAATATGTCATAATCTTGGAAATGTTATTTTTCTCTTTTTCTTCAAATGTGTCATAATCTTGAACTTGTGTTGAGTTAAATTTGAGGTTTCCCTTTGAACGCACATGGGGGGCAATAATGATGTCCTAACATAAAAATCTGTTTTCTTCTTGTTTTCTTCAAAATCTTCATTTGAGCTCTTTTGGAGCATCATGAGCTAATTCTCCCTTTGATGAGATAACTTGAGATGATTTTCTTCATTGTGATTATTCTTAAGCTTCTTGAATCCTTATAAGTCTTCTTTTGAGCTGAAAAGGTCCTTGAATGAAATGAGACTTGACAAATACTTCACTTGTTCTTCATGATGATTTTGGCCGAGAGACTTGAAAGGAAACGATGATGGTCCTCCATCAGGGGCTCCATCAAGAAATACCTAAATCGGGAGATGGTCTGATGCATAATAAGCTTCTTGCCTAGCTTCTATCTGACATTGATCTGTCAATCCAAGCTTCAACATAATGGTTTTTCCAAGTAAACGAATACCTTCTAAATGGAATATCTACTAGACCCAAAATAGATGAAGCATTTCTGAAGTTCTGAATTTGGGTCTAAGATCTTTCATTGCCTCCTAATATGGTCAGCTTCACCCCTTACTTGATTAAAAACTCTGAAACAAAACCAGGGTAAATCTGATCGTGGCGCCAAGTCCATCAAAAGCTCATTAGTTTTCTTTTTGTTTCCTGTTTCTGGCCAGCCATAGATCCCTGTGAGACACTGTTTGCCTTCTATGATCAAATCAATATGATTAGAAGAGAATGAGGATAGTTGAATGTTAAAATTTTCTTCCGACAACATTGCCAGTCCACCTCCTCTTCCAACCAGATCAGAATCCATCGAAAAATAATTAGAATAATAAAGACGAGTTTTTGTTCTTTTCATTTCAATTGAATTCCTTCTCGTCTTAGAAAGAAAAATCAAACGAGGCAATAGTCTTCTTCGTAGCTTACTGAGGGCATGAATAACAAGGAAATTTCTTAATCCCCTACAATTCCAAGCTAGGAGACTCATCGAGACCAGCGGGAATGGACCACCTGTCCATCCTCCGCCGATTGTATAGTAATTTTTGTTGCCCTAGAGTTCTTCTCCGACGAGAGAGGGTTTCTTTTTCTTTTTGTTCCAAGCAGTGAGATGATGGCTGCTGAACTCGAAATGGATTGAGAGTTGGGGTCCCAAACTTTGGTCGACTAATTGGTATTAGTAGGGCTCAGAGAGACTTGAGCTTCGTCGACGAGAGACCTGTAAAAAGAGTCGAGAGCTGCTTCTGAAAATGACCCGACAAGGGAGTTTTCTAGTAAAGATGTTGGGTTTTTTGGTGTTGTGAGCTGATTGGAGATGGGCTTCATGGGACTGTGTTTGGATGACGATGAGATATGAGGCATGGGCTGAGATTGTTTAATGGGAGATTTGGGCTTTGATATGAGCTAAGGTTGGTTGGTGGTTGAATTAGGCTTTAGATAGGCTGGATTTGAAGAGGGGTCTGAAGCTAGAATCTCATTAATTTTAATTGAACCGATTCTGGTTCTTGTTCAGAATTAATCCGACTAATTCCTCCATTCGACGATGAAGGGACAGGAAGAGGTTTAGTTTTTTAAGTCTTCTTCATAGGTTTACCCCCTGATTTAACCTGCTTTCGGCTTGTCTTGTCATCTAAGCTTCCCCAACGGTTGGATTTACCATGAATAATTGGTGAATTTCCCTTGCGACTGCTGGATCTCGAAGAACCTCCCTCCATCCGATTCTTCTTTTTATTTTTGAATTTTGAAAATCCATTGTCCGCTTTAGCCAAGGGTTGAACAGAACAGGACCGTCCGGTGGAGGAAGCCTACATTTCGATTCAAGGTGAGTGATCACTCCACACCACTAATAGAAATCGCATAATCGTTCATATTTGAAAACCACCCATGACTCACGATTTCTAATGCTGATAGTAGTTCCCCTCATAAGTGGAATCGAAATATCGATTTGTACTCTAATTCTGATATAGGTACTTTTGATCTCAATTTCTTTGTCCGATCCCCGATCTTTGAAGGTACCTATCGATTTCCATATAGTTCTGCCAAAATTTTTATTCAAACCAGCGAAAGGGAGCTGATGTAATTGAATCCAAAAAGCCTGGATATTGTATGGAGTGACTTATGCCCTAAGATGATGAATGAGATATTGCAGAGATAGTAAAAATTTATCGAAGCTCCAAAGTCCCAAAAAAAAATCGAATCTTTGTCTTTTCATCTTCGAACTTTATAAAAAAAAAAATTAATTTTCTTTTCACTGATAGTAAATTTCTTCCAAATTTTCCATGCATTTTCAAAGCGTCAATAAGGTAAATAGGTGTATACCTCTTATCGTAAAAAAGTTTGGCTAACAAAAAAAAACGTGATCTTTTGCTGATTAGGGAGCTGCTCATATCCAATTTCTAGTCCTCTCGAGAAGAGAATGTTGTTGGAATATCTGCCATTAATGAGGGTTGGTAGTAAATGCGGTTTGGTGAGGGTTTTCCATTAAAGCAAGGCAATTAATTTCCGTTGATTTAAAAAATTGTCAAGCCTCATATATAGTAGGAGAGGTCACTTTATATTTATGAATATTCTTGATTAAAATAGTAAAATACATAGTATATCTTAATTTACATTAGTGATGAAGTTTTTGGCAGCGGAATGACACGAAATACGATGAGAATTCAAAAGGACGAGAATATAGGGAAACTTGTTTTCGGTCATGAACAATCTATGACTTTGTGAGCTTATTTTAGGTACGTGATTGTGAGATCGAAATTTAATGAAATCGGTGCCTGGATTGAAGAGCAAGATGTCTTCGGCCAATATCATACCAAAGGGATCTGAGATGAGTGAGTAACTACGATCCGTTGAGTTTTGTCCAGCTAAGGTTGGAAATGGAAGGAAGATGATTTAAATGACTTTTTTGTTGAATTTCTCAACTAAGAATGAGTGTTTACAAACACAGAAAACCAAAAAATGAAAGCTTTAAAACTAACGCAATATTTTGATTCAAATTATCCCTGAATTTTTATTTAAATAAAACACGCACATACACTTTTTTATATATACTTAAAATAAAGGAAATTTTTTATTAAAATTATTATTTGTGGCCAAATTAAAACGTGTTAATTATCGATAATCCCGGACACGCATATACATATAAGGGAAAGGAAACCACAATGGTTTGATTTTTCAATCCATTCATTAATTCACTTGGAACTTCAAAATTCATGTGCCTATATTCATAAAGATAATTTGAAAACTTAAAAGACTTGATGAAATTCCTAGGGTTCTTTGTTCTAAAATAAATTAGGGAATATTATAGTGCATTCAACCTATAGGCCGAAATTCCTAGCCCTTTTTTCCATCTTGTTTCACACTACTTATTTGTTTTAGAAAACGTATCTTTAGGAAAAAGTGTACATGTTTAATTGTTTCTATCATTTAAGTCCTTCAATTTGAAATCAGCTAATTTTTTTGAGGGTAATCATGCGATTTTATTAATTGGTCATATGAGAAAGTGCAACATTTGTAGAGACGGGATGGAAGTCCGGATTTTTATATTACCAATACTGTGAGCAAGGAGGTTTCCTCTCTTCTTACAAAAGTCATGCTACAATTAACAAAATTGCTAGCTAATCTACGAATGCCATCAGCTACGCTAGCGTAGGAAAGAAAATCTGTTTCATCACAAGCAATACTATCAAGAAAAGCAGCTGACTTGGTCTAGGATCAATTAAATATGATGTCAATAATTTGATGTTGTTGATGCATACATAATTTGGATTGAGCCATCCATCTTCCTTGTCAAGCTTCTCGGCAGCTTCAGAAATGAAGAGGGGAGATGGTCCTCCTCCAATTAGAGTATTACAATTTAGAAATAAAAAAAAGCCTCATAGTTCTATTGATTTCTAAAATATGATAGCAATTATTAGCAAATTATTTCGTAATAATGGGAGTATAAAACTATATATGTGTGATGAAAAGTATATCCTTGTTTAACATAAATAATAATAAAAGAAAAATAGACTTGTTTATAAAACTCAAACATCGGTAACCATATATGAAGGGGGGAATAGAGGAAAACTGTGGCGAGTTCCCTTTAATCGCGCGTACGAAATCGAAACAATCAATCCCAGCCAATCAAAAGGCGGAAGCGTGCAGTGACGCGCTTGGTCGTCAAACGAAAAAAAAAAGACCGCCTACTACGCGCCAAAACGCGCTCACTTTTCTCTCTTAACCTATGGATACATCACACCCGTCACCAACATATCAGTTCCCATTAATAAAATATTTAAATTTTCCTACAATTTAAACATCTGTCCTTTTCCAACCGAACCGACTTCCAGATCAAAAATTTCTAACCGAACCAAAAAACAATCGATTAAAACGAAAACCATTTCCCGACAGGATATTTTCGGTATGCCGCCGGTTCGGCATCTTATTTTCAAGGAAAGAAAGTGAAAACAACAACACGAAAGGAGTATCCATCGACCGTCATCTGAATTTCAGTTTCGTAGTCCCTCATAGTGGATCTACATGAACTTCCGCGAGTTCATCCGTCTCAGTTTTCGGGGAGTTGGACGACGAAGGCATACGACGGTGCGTCCACGTGAGCGACGACAACAGAAACAAGACAGTGCAAGAGAGAGGCAGATAGAATCGACGCGGAAGAGAAGGGTGAACTGAATCCGATCTCCACTGTATTAGAAGAAGGAACAACCAACATTTACCAGCCACAACGAGTCGAGATGAAGCGGAGAAGGCTTCTCTTCAGATCAACAGAGACAGGTTTACTTTTTCAGTGGAAGAAGAGGGACTCGCGTGTGGTGTATGCAATGGCCACGTTTTTATATAAATCTTTCACGTTTCAGTTGGGCCTCATGTGAATCCGGCCCAAAAAATAACAAACAACTTCCCATTTGATTAATTCGGTTTGCCAAGCGACGGAGCATCTCTATATTTAGGTTAATTATACTCTCGACTCTCCAAAGTATGAGCTGCCATACAAAGAAAGAACAAAAAACACCAAAGTATTTTGTCGTAAACAAGACATGTGGAAGCTAATTATCGAGCTTAGTGAGCATATAGACAGGCTTGTACTATATCTTTATGCTAGCTCAGATTCAAAGAGACATATATACCTGCCAGCCAATTTGTGTGTAGTTCTTTTTTTTTCTAGGTAACGCCATTTTGTGTGTTTATGCAGCAAATATTGCCAGCGTTACTAAACGCCATGTGAAAAAATTATACTTACTCCGTAAAACATAAAATACATCAATACACTACTACTACTACATGATTAATAATGATTCATCAAAAAAAATAACGATCCCCTCTCACCTAATCCGTAATCTCACAACCAATCAAAAGTCTTCCTTAAAAGTCCATTTTTTATTGTAATTTTTCAATATCTTAATTTTATTTCAAACTCTTATTTTTTATGGTTGAATTATTTTTGTCTTTCAAGTCTTGAAATTGAATTTTTCTTATCTAAGTCTTGAAATTGAATCTTCTTTATTTTTTAAGTCTTGAGATTGAATCCTCCTTTAAATTATAGTTGATCTTCACATAAGACTTTGATCCTTACTCTCCGAAGCTAATCAAACTTCTATTTACTAAGAGTCTTCCATCAATCACTTCTAACCTTATTAGACGAAACTATGGTATGGGTCGAGGAACAAACCATTGAAAGTAATGTTTGGACTAGGCTATGCACAAAATGAACGAAATGGATATACATAATCCTAATAATAAATGAGTGGTTAGGATAAACACAACTTAAATCATAAATGAGTTAGGGTAAACATGGCCCAACAATAAACAAAATTTATTTCCCAAGTGAGCTGGAACAAACACAATCTTACCCCTAAAAGACCTAGGATAAACACAACTCATTTCCAAAGTGAGGTGGAACAAACACAACCTTACCTTTAAGGGACCTAAGATAAACACAATTTTATTTTCAAGTTGGCTGGAACAAACACAAACTTACCCCTAAGAGACTTAGGATAAATACAACTCATTTCATAAGTGACGTGGAACAAACACAACCTTACCCCTAAGGGACCTAGGATAAACACAACTTTATTTTCAAATGGACCTGTAGACATGGGCCAAATCATGTATAGCCCTAGCATGAGCCAAACCGTCAATGAACCGAACGAAAAATACTCATTTCTCTTACCGCTTCGATGCTCCTTCACACGTGACAATACTTAATTGGTTATTAAAATTTCGTTGTCAACAAACATTAATAAAAGTTTTAAATAATCTCAAAGAAAACATATACATACCTACTGCTGTCTCAGATTAATAAAAGTTACCATAAAAAAGAATTCTTGTATAAAAATTTTATATAATCTCAAAGAAAACATTTACATACCTACTGCTATCTCAGATTTTAATTTAATCAAAGAAAAAAAATTACAATAATTTCAGTCCCACACATGACACGACTACAACTTCACAGACACGTGCACGTCTTACAAAGAGTTTTGTCGTAAGATTAGACACTTACATTTCATGTGTTCAAGTTGAACACTAAAGTTTCAAGTTTCTTAAATAATGGTCCACTTATTTTAAAATTAAAACTACCACCCTTAATAAATAACGCGACATAATTACACATCAGATCCAACCATCATTCTCGCGTCATGGCCAAACACGTCTCTACGAAAACAAAGTAACACATGGAGAAATATATATATACACACACACGATCTCCAGGTAAACAAATTTAACTAATGGGGGACCCTCCACGCGTTGTTCCGCGGGCTCCTTACTTGTGTTAGAATGAAGTTAGGGGATAGGTGGTGGGCATTGGCCGATGGTTAACGGAGGTCAACGACGGTCAGCTCCTGATTAATATTTCAAAGACATATAACTATCGGTCTACGATCTTTCAATGCCGGTCAACACCATTCCATTCTTTGTTAATGATAAGTCAATGCTGGTCAATGATGGTGGTGGTGATCAGCGACGCTGTCGTACAGTTTTTAGTAAGGGGTCCAAAATTTATGATAGCAAAATTTAATACATCCAAACTTGATCTTCTAAGATATTAGTACATCCTTAATTACTCAATTCGTATAATGCATGTTGTTTTGGGTTTTTTTATAAAAAAAATAAAAAGAGTGTATTTTTTACTAAAATAAACATAAATAATTACAATATATTTAAACAATAACTACATAAAATATATAAAATATAATAATGGTAGGGGCTGGTGGTGGCAGTGGCCGGTCAACGGCCCGTCAACGCCGGTCAACGAAGGTTGCTAGTGGTGGTCAATGGTGGTTGGTGGTGGTGTGTTTTTGGTGGTTGTGAGGTTGATATGTAAAAAATAGGTTTAGGGTTGGTGTTTTGATATGGGAGGTAGAATATAAAAAAATAAGTGAAAATATAAAAATTGTCTTGTATTTTGATACAAAAATTCAAGGATAAAACTTCATGTATTGTGATAGATAGGTAGTAGTAGTTAAGACCATCTTCAATGCAATTTTCTTGCAAGTTTCTTAAGTGACACATAAGCCAACAAGAAACTTTATTGTGTATTGACGGAATTTCTTATTTTCAAATGAGTTTTTTATACAAGAAACTCTCATCCCTCCTCTTTTATTGGTCCCCATATTCTCTGTCCTATTATTATTTATTTATCTTTACCTCTTTTTATGGTTGAACATATTTAATTTATTATATAAAAAATATAAAAACAAAATCCTATCGAGTATTTATGCTTTAAAATATATCGATTTCTTAGTTGATGGATTTTTTAATTCTTTCTCTCTGTACTTAGTTGTCGTCAATGCGACAAAGAGAATTGTAAATAAAAAACTCTCAAGAAATTTGTATTGATGGCGTTCTAACAATAATTAAAAAAGTGCCACAATTATAATTCTATCCTTTAAGAAGTTTAAACTTCTCTAATCGCCCATAACAAAAAGTTTACTGTAATATATCGCAAGCTTATATAGAGAAAAAACGGTATGTTTACTACTACACGTCTACACTGCACCCATCCCATGGTAGGTATAGATGGGCTTTTGAAAATAAAATTCAGCCCAATTTGCTTATTTTATACGTGTTCTTAGTTCCAAGTTAGCCGAAACCATGTCTAGAGGTGTCAAAATAAATCTAAATCTATAAGTCTGACCCGTGAACCCATATAATAAACGGGCTCAAATTTAAAAAATTGTCTCGTTTAATTTTTGACCCAAACTCGAACCAATCTATTTATTTAATAGGTTGGATCGACCCAAATTATTGGATCGATCAAGTGATATGTTGACCTATTTAAATTTAATTAATTAAAATATTGAAAGAGACCAACCCTAAATATATATATATTAGTGACATCTTTTAAATAATAAATCTTAATATTATTATTGATTATTTAATAATATTTATTTTTTAATTGGTAGATGAAGATGAGGACATGAATAGTCTTACTCTTCAACTAGTTCAAATTCAAATTTTCAATTCTAGCATCGATTAAGTTTCAAATGTGATAGATATTGACGATAAAAAATCTTAATTATGAAGTTTAGGTCGGGTTTAATGCTATCTAATGTTAGATTTATATTATTCCGATTTTTGCAAGTTCTTCATGTTTTGTTGTGGAACTATATCTTTTGTTGCTTTTGCTACATTTACTTTATGTTGGATATATTGTTAAGATCTTAGATATGATCATGAATTTATTAAGTCATATTGAAGTAATTTTCGTTTGAGAATGTTATTGCATCTCTTCAAATTACTTATTAAAATCGCATATTGATGTGTTATATATCCACAATTGATCGATATATATATGCATGAGGCATGAGCTAGTAAAATATATAAAAAATAAATAATCTGTTAACTTTTTTAACCTATTGACCCGCGATAAAAATATATGAATTTAGATCTTAATTTTCAACCCATTTAAATTTTTCCAACTCAAACCAAACATTATTTCCAAAAACTCAAATGGATTTAGACTGACCCGGATCCATCAGACCAACTTGACAGCTCTAACCATGTCAAATAGGAAAACAGAAGCAGCTAGAAACTTTTGGGTCCCACTCGTATGAACAAACAAATTCTTTGTAAAACCAAATAAACTTAACAGCAAAGTTAGAATTTGTTTCGTCTGTGTCAAATTAGTTTCTTCTATCCATCTCTCTCTACACAAAGCGAACAGATCTCAAAGCCGGAGTTGAGTTTTCTTCGTTTCGGATAGAGAAGCTCTGTGCAACAATGTCATCGCCTGCTGAGTAATATATCTCTCCTCCTTTGTTAATTGTTTGACTTTTAACCTTATGTTTCATTATCTATAATAATCATATGAAGCGGCATATCCAATTTCCATGTCCTGTGGCTGTAAATTGTTTGGGTTTTGTTGTGTATTGACTATTGACCCTCATCTCTGTGGTTATGAACTCGATCAGTGCTTATTAATTTTTTTATCAGTGGCTTTTTGTTTCGATTTGGTGTGTAATTGTGCTGTTTACGAGCAGGTTCAATGTAATTTGCTCGAATTCATCTTGTGAATAGTCAATTGGTCTTTTAATACCTTTGAATGGGAATATGAGAATTTGTTAGATCATGGAATATAGTTTTGTATGCTGACCTTTTTTTCTTTCCCAGCAGATGTAAAGGAAGTTGTTGCTGATAATACAGTTAATTATCCGTGTTGTACTCGCTATTGGCTATAAAAATTTTAGTTTTTTAACTCTAAATTAAATTGTGCTGCATTTTTTATCGTAAACCAATGATTGATCTTTTTGCTGTAACGAACTTTGTAGTGCTTGATTTTCAGTTACTGTTTTTTTTATATAACTACTATAGAGTCGGACTTCTTGGCCACTATTTTTTGGTGATAGTAAATTGATGTTCCAGTTGGTGTAGGTCTCACTAATATTTCAATGTGTTTCAGTGACTTTTTTTGACTGTTAGAGGTCTTTACTGTTTCGTTTCAGGTGGTATCAGGCTCTTCCACCAATAAGCAAGGCTTATGGGACTGCTTGCTTGGCGGCTACTGTAGCTTTTCAAATTGGGTTGCTCAATCCTTTGTACATTGCACTGATACATAAACTGGCTTTCTCTCAATTCCAGGTACGTAACCAAATTTATAGATGTCGTGTTGGGAAATAATACTAACATAACATTTTTAAACCTTCATTTTTTCTGTATCTTCAACTTTCGTTCCGTCATGGCTAATCAACCATGCTCGTCCTTTTGATTTGTTGAAATGTGAAAGCCAACCATTTAAGTTGGGAACCTCTTTAAATCATATTTATACTGTTGCAGTTTGTAGAGTTTCCATAAGTTATGGAAGCCATTTTGTATTTAATTCATCTGTTGTATCTTAGCCTCAGTCAAAGGGCTTTTGTAATTTGCTGACTGAAAGTTGCTGCAATGTCTAACGTGGTAGTGAAACTTCTTACTGGGGGATAAACGTATTATTGACTTGATCATTTCAAAAGTCCAAAACTTGTGAATGGTTTTGTTGGCCATGTCAGTCGATGATCCCTGCAGTTATTATGTTGTAGTCATTTGCCAAATTATATATGGTAATAGTAGTCTTGACCATACTATTAGATAAACCTCTATAAAGCATACACTTTCTGATTGATGCTTTAGAAGTTGATTTCTGGATTTTCAATGTTTAGATGTTTTTTCTTTTTCTGTTAATTTTTCTTAAAAAAACTCTGCTAACTTCATTCACTCATAGGTGTGGAGGCTATTTACAAACTTCTTTTTTCTTGGGAAGTTCTCTGTCAATTTTGGAATTCGCCTTCTAATGATGTAAGCATGAGTTCCCCTTGAATTTGCAGTCCAATGCATTATCATGGCTTGTTTTTCGTTTGTGTCTGTGCCTCTTTTTCTAGAAATAGGTGTGATTATCTCGAAAATCCTTGAGCATTTAGTTATTTTACAGAGCAAGATATGGAGTTCAACTTGAGCAGGGACCATTTCAAGGGCGTACAGCAGATTTTTTGTGGATGATGATTTTTGGATCAGTTATAATGTTGGTGCGTGAAACAATCTTTCTTAATGTTATATCTGTAATCTTCTGGTTTGAAGTATTTTCTTGTGAAAGATGCTCAAGCGAGTAGGCTGACATTAGCTGAAAGTGGATTGATTTACTGAGCTTATAATTTCTTTCGATTCAGGTGTTATCAGCCATCCCCTTCTTTTATGCATACTTCTTAGGGGTATCTCTTGTGTTTATGCTCCTCTATGTCTGGAGTAGAGAAATTCCAAATGCACAGGTCAACATATATGGTCTTGTGTCTCTTAAGGTATGCTGCTTCCTCTATATACTACAACCTGTTGATTAAGTTTTTACCATGCATTTGTATTATAAATAAGACAGTGTTAATTTTCTTCTTGTTTGCAGTCATTTTATCTGCCTTGGGCAATGCTAGCTTTGGATGTAATCTTTGGTTCACCGATCATGCCAGATCTACTGGGCATTATTGCTGGGCATATCTATTACTTTTTGGCGGTATTGCATCCTCTTGCAACCGGGAAGAGATATATGCATACTCCAAAATGGGTACATAAACTTTTGGCAAGATGGCGAATCGGAGCGCCACCTCAGACCGCAAGTCGTGGTGCGAGACCTGAGAGAAATACTGGGGCTTTCAGTGGGAGAGCATACCGTCTTTCTGACTAAAGACATTTCGCCCCTTGGTTTTCTTTCTTCTGGCACTAGGAAGCTACTTAACAGAAACATTAGGGCAAAACGTGTTCTATATATATATATATATATATATTTTATTTTGCAATGTGTAATAGATTTATATGCGACAGATGAGAAAACTTTGTAAAAGAAGTTGCTAATTAATTGAGCTCCAACATTTCCCGGTATATTATTCTTGATGTGAGCTGAACTGATTTGGATGAGTGAAAGAATTAACAAGCAGACAATTATGACACTTGGAAGTAAATAATTTTGGGGATGAGTTAACCTTTTAAAATTTAACCCTAAAATGCACTCTAGGTGGGTAGTTTTACGCCATTAGAGAACGGGTACATGGCTTATTTTTATTCAAATTCCACTTTCATGTTGTTTCTCGTTATTTTCTTACGTTGTTAGAAATGTCTCAATTAAATTTATGGTTTTATTAAAAAAAAAAATTAAAATTAAAGGAGAGGCATGTAAGTGGCGAAAATAAGAAAAAGGTTCCAGAAATATAGGCGGACGTGAATGGTAGCAAACGGCTGAGATGCAATATTGAATTTCATTCGTTCAAACATTGCTCCCCTCATTCCTCGCTAGGCTCTCTCTCAATTTATAATTTTACTCTCCAAATAAAAACCAGCTAGCTCCTCTTTCACTCGATCGATCACATTTTAATAAACAAAAAAAGAAGGAATTAAAAATACCTACATACTACAATACACATTTTGGAATTGAATTCAAAGATTGCAAAAAGGAGAAAATCATGTCGTGGCAAACATATGTAGATGAGCATTTGATGTGCGACATCGATGGCAACGGCCAGCATCTCGCCTCCTCGGCAATCGTCGGACATGACGGTAGCGTCTGGGCTCAAAGCACCAACTTCCCTCAGGTCACTTCTCTCTTTTTTCTTAGGGTGGCAAAAGTTTCCTTGATATACATAGTTACTATCAATTAGACCATGATTGGAAATGACTGAATCCAAATGGTTGCTTTGCTGATCAGTTAAAACCTGATGAGATCAGTGGCATCATGAAGGATTTTGATGTGCCAGGGACCCTTGCCCCAACTGGTTTACACATTGGAGGAGCTAAGTACATGGTAATCCAAGGAGAGCCCGGAGCTGTCATCCGAGGAAAGAAGGTAACAATTGCAATTATTAACAAACTCCAAAATCGCCAATATTAATTTTCGATTTTAAAGTCCGAGTGTATGTGTTCTTAATCAAATATCCGGATATCGTTCCTCCTTATACAATAAAAATAAAAATCTTCATAACATCATACTATCTTTATCTTTAAATAGATATCGTTTTTATATCTCTGTCTTTAAAATAGATGTCGTTTTTATATCTGTGTCTTTAAAATAGATATTTTTTTAATTTTTTAGATTTATGTATTTAGACATAATAATGACCAGATACATAAACCTTTCAATGAACTTATAGAAAAAAAAACGAGATTTATATGAAGACGGAGGGAGTAATATATATACGTTGTATCTTAACATTTAGTGTTTTTTTTTTTTTTTTTGGCCTAATAGAATTGTGGGTGAGTACAGGGATCCGGAGGGATAACCATAAAGAAGACGGGACAAGCTCTAGTTTTCGGTGTGTATGAAGAGCCAGTAACTCCAGGGCAATGCAACATGGTCGTTGAGAGGTTGGGCGATTACCTTGTCGAACAGGGACTTTAATTAATTAGACAATTATATATTATTCCTTCTTTGGTGATCGTCTTATTACTTCCACATTCACATAGCATTTTGGGGGATGCATACAGACCATTGCTGGTTTTTCATCTTTTTTCCGGGTTTTTCATTTTTGTGTTTTCACGGTTCTTAAGTCTCCATCATTTTGTTTTTTGTTTTTTTGTTTTTTTCCTTTTTTCCATTTTCGAGGAGAATGTTTGCAGACAATAACCATGTGAGAACTAAAATGGTTGTTTGGTCTTTTTGCTTGTCATGCATTATTTTTTAAAATTTTAATCTACGTTGTAATTTTTATGCCAATTTCATGGTCTTGATAATTGAATTTTGTTGACACTGTAAGTGCCATTTTTCAATATATATCCCAAAATCACGAGTAATCAGTGACGGAGGCCAGGTTATTATAATGATATCATATGATATTATTAAGTTTTAAAAGAATTTCAAAACAGCTATTAATATTTTTTATATATTGAATCCATAAAATTTTAAATATAAAAATGTAAATATAAAATCGAATAAATTTTAAGACTTAATAAAAAAAAATTTAATGTTATTTATTATAGTAGGTAGTAGCACTACATCATGATTCGCGCAAGTCATGATTCTTTTTTTTAGTTGCGATTTTTTTTTTCCAATAATAAAATTTAAAATTTTTCTTTTGTTCCAAAATTGAAAGTGTTAGATTTCATCTTCAAATTAGATGGCATCTTCAAAACAAGCTATAAAATATTAAAATTCTCTTGATTTTTTTATTGCTATTGATAGTTTCATATATATTGATTTTTTTTTATAACATAAAGTGATTTCAAGGTGTAATTGTGTACTTATATTACTAATCATTAGTTTGATGTAGTTGATATATATGATGGTTTCTTTTAAATTCTATCTTCTTTTAAGTTTTGACTATGTACGTTTAGAAATTTAGAATTAGCAAGTGATCCAGAAAAATGCATAAAAATTGGATTATATCCTCCAGATATTCGAGAAAAAGTACAACGAGCATATTTGCTAATAGGACCATGTCAACCTCGTCTGACAAACTATCTCGAAAAGAAAATTAGGAAGAAATCTCGTAAATTATGATATTATCCGTCGCTACAACAACAGTGGAGAGGACATTTTCTACAATGAACATTGTGAGAAACCGATTGTGAAATAGAATGGGAGATGAATGGATGAATGCTTAGTTTCTTATATTGAAACTGATATTTTCAAAAGTTTAGGTTATGAACTGATTATTTAATGATTTCAAAAAAAAAGGCACCACGTCGTGGACAATTGTGAAGTTACTATCAGGGACGGAGCCAGAAAAATATTACACAGGGACAAAAAAGTTAAAAGCATGAAATTATAAAGACTAAATATGAGTTTATATAATTTATGCCATGTTTTTTGTACTGTTTAATGTTAAATTGGGGCCAAATACTAATTTTTTGGAGGGACCTTTGTACAATTATATAACATTTAAAGGTAAACACAACAATTACAGGACCTGTTATAAGGTAGCTCCGTCCCTGATTATTATCAATTAAATTTTTATATATAATTAAATTTATTTTTTAATTTTTTTAATTTATATTTATAAATCCACTGGCTTCGAATCCTGACTCCGCGACCGCGAGTAATCGTATTCGTACTAGCTACCTAGTATTAGAAATTGGAAGTTTCAACCGTGAACTACCTCTATATATGTCAATATAATTGATCCTGTAATCTAGATGTTTTATACACTCATAACACCGTTGTGGTAGACCATCATATATCCTACCTGAACTATGCAAAATTTTCCGTGTTCAAACGTCACTTATGATTTTTTACGTTTTCATACCTGAACAATATATTTCTCTAAGATTAACATGCGTGTCACCTTATAAGCTAACGGACCAATATATTTGTGGTACGTGTCATCTGACTCATAAAAAATTTTGTACGTCATCAAAATTTTCCACATTTTTTTGGCAAAAATTTGCGATGTGGCAATGACACGTGTCACAATTATATGAGTTCTTAACTGATTAGACATAAGTTGGCGCCAAGCTACAGAATGCCACATAAGTGCCACGTAGGTTAAGCTAACGGTTGAAGGGTATGTTTGGCTGCTAGCGAAAAACATGAGCTTTTTTACACTAACGAAAAAATATAAGGGATGAAAAAGGTATTACAGGTGAAACGTGAGGGACGAAAGTATATATTTATCCATAATAAGGTGAGAGATTTATGAATAACTTAAATCGTCGCAATTTTCTAGATTTGGGATTTTCGGGTCCTAAATTTACTTGGTGCAAAAACATAACTCCTAGAGTTTATGAGAGGTTAGATCGTGTAATTTACGGAAGCTCCAATGACTAATCTAGCTAGGATTGGATCTGATTATGTATCTATACACTTACAATTGGGTGGCAGAATAAGAGCTCGTGGTCGTCGCCCGTTTCGTTTTGAAGCTGCATGGATGAAAGATTCTCGATTTCAGTCTGTAGTCTCTTCTAATTGAGACAATGCGACACAGCCTTAATTTATATAGCTTGAATTTGGGCAGGGAAGCTGCCATTAATTTCAGTGAAAATGTGTTTGGCAATATTTTTTTGGTGGAAGCGACTGCTAATTTCTTGGATAAATGGCATTCAGCATTTTCTGCATAATTGTCACTCGAGTTTCCTAAGTAATTGAAAATGAGCTAAGTTTGGTGCCGACACGACACGGGTCCTGGATGATGAAGAAGCTTTTGATTTCAAAAAAGTCGTGAAAATAGAGTTCATTTTCAGATGGAAACGCTTATTTCAATAACTAGTCAACATAGCATTATAGTGTCTGAAAATTATTCAGAATATAAAATTTTCACAATCAACTCCATAGGTACTCTATTACACTGTTAATTCTTTATTAACTATAAAATCTACATTTCTAAGACATAAGTAACTTCCTTTTAAAAGTTTTATTTGCAAATTAATTATTACTTAACTATAACCTTCAGTAAAGTTATCTCAAGAGTCATAACATAATCTTTCACGTCTAATTTAACATTCAAGACTTAGAACATTCTCTTCCAATTCCAATTGAGATTTAATATAAGCATACAACCAAACAAAATCAACTATAATAGAGAAGAACGAACTTGAAGGAATGAATTTTATCTTATATGATCAACTTGCTATCAAAATATTTCAAGTATCCAATCAGTCTCTCATAAGAAGGTTTCAAAGATTTAAGTAAGATATCAATTTTTTTTTTTTTTTTTTTTAAGTCATATAATTTCTTTTTCTCAATCTCTATTTTGATTTTAAAATTGTGAGAAAGTTTGGCTGGTAAATTGGTGTATCATGGTATCTCTGAATTTTTTCTTTTTTTTAAAACTTTATTTAAGGATATCTGCTTATATCCCTTAAGTCAAAAACTTGACTAGACATCTCTATCTCCACATTGATGTCGGTTTCTCCATCTAAGTTTATATGGGGCAATTGTGAATTAATTAACTAAAATCCTGGCTATTGATTAAGATGCTTTCATTAAAAATACGATATTCAACACTCACTCAACAATCTCTACCGACTTCAATATTATTTCTTTAAAAACAATTATACTTGTATTTTTTATGAAGAGGGATCCATTAACTCATAAAATCAAGTGGGATTTTTTAACTCTCCATCTTCAATTTTCATTTTAAACATATCAAAGGTACACATAAAAACATATTACGTCACTTAAAAATGATCACATGACTATCTATTTTCCAGAAAATTATGAATGTGTATTTTTTTCTTAAACATAAATATTTTATGGTGTTAATTAGATTTGGTAAATATTTGTATACGTTTTTGAAAATTTTATTTTCGAGACCATTAACTTAATCACGAAAATTAATTGGATTAACAGAACTTAATCTTATTCCGTGTATTGAATTTACGGAACGACGAGATTCATTCCAGAAATTTAAATTCCGGTTAAAGGTGGCTCTGCATGTAGAACATGTATCTAAATGGGACAGAAAAAATGTGATTCCGTGATGAAGTCTCATTCCAAAAATTTAAAATTCGGTCAAAGGTGGCTCTGCATGTAGAACACGTGTCTAAACGAGATAGAAAAAATGTGATTTCGTGTTCTTAATTTACGGAACGAGTTAAAATAACATCACCCCCTCTTCCTCTTTTACATTCAGTCGATCTATCTCTCCCAATTTTCTGTACAAACCTCGATCTCTCTCTCCCAAGTTTCTCTACAAACCCGAACGAAACTTCTCTCGGACGGCGGAAGTTTTGATTTTGTTCTCAATTTTCATTTAAAATTTGCTCTCACGTCAAGTAATCGAAAAAAGGTATTTTTCATTTTTTTTCATAAATTTGTTCGAAATTTAACGGATTAAACCAATTTATTAATGTATTTTTCCGGAATTTATTCGAATGGCATCTTTATGCAGTATGCTTTTGTGGTTGGTTTTTTTCAAGACTCGTGAATCACATTCCCAGGAAAAACCTTTTTTTTTTAATTAATTGCAATTAGCAATCATTTCCGGGATAGGTTTTTCATGTATTACAATAGCGCACCGAGGTTTTTTTTTCGTTTCGGAGGTTAATTTGGTTCGATTTTATGGATTTCGTTGTTTTTGTTATGATTCGGTTTATTGGTTTGATGTATTATTCGGTTTGTTGCGGTTCGGTTCGGTTAAGGGATTCGGTCTGTCGGTTTAGTTTTTTCGAGTCGGTTCGATTTGCCGGTTCTGTTGGTTCGAGTCGATTTAGTTGGTTAGGTCGGTTCAGTGGGTTCGGGTTGGTTCAGTTTGATCGGGTCAGTTCAGTTGGTTTGGATCGGTTCAATTGGTTTGTGTTGGTTCAATTGGTTCCGGTTCGGTCCGGTTCTATTTGGTTTGGTCCGAACCGAATCGGTTAGGTTCGATTATGTTTGGTTCGGTCCGATCCGGTTCGAATCTCAGTGTTGTTCGATTTTTTGGTTTGCTTTTTCGGTTTAGTTTTCCGTTTCGGATCGATTCTTTGGCTGGGTTTTTTCAGTTTGGGTGACTGAATTTCAAGACTAAAGAAGTATGGGGTTTTAGATGAAATGTATTGCAAGTTTGAGGTGTTAATTGTGTATCTATTTTATAATGCTTGCATTAAATTTACTGATTTGTAAAATATATGGATTTATTTTAGAGAACTCATTTATTTATTTTTTTGTACTGATTATGGAGGCGAGATCTTCTTGGATTTCGTAAGGACCTAGTGAGCTCGATCTACTGTGGTTTCAGCCGCAACACAGATCGCATGACATTTATTCGTCCCATGAGGAGCATGACAGGCCACTGCTTGTGAGGAGAGCGGACGTTTTCTTCTGGGAGTGTATGCGGGATGACGTCTATCGCATACCTCAGGTCAAAGCGTATATAGAGATGATGGGTTTCGGATTGGTCTCCAAGATAGGATTTATAGAGTACGACCATCATCTGCTGACGGCACTGGCCGAACGATGGAGGCCCGAGATCCACAACTTCTATCTATCCATAGGCGAGACAACCATCACACTGCAGGATGTTGAGGTTTTGCTGGGACTGCGGGTTGACGGTTTGCCGGTTACGGGTAGCGAGTCGTATCCCGCCGACATCGACGGGTATCTGCGGAGGCTGTTGAGCTGTGTGCCGGAAAGGACTGGAAGACCGATATTCGGCTCTCTAGCCTTAGGACCCACCTGGAGCGCCATCGCGACCGTGTTGATATTACATACGAGGAGGCGCTGCAGAGGGCGCGATGCCACCTCGCATTCTTACTTACTGGTTGCTTCTTCCCTAATAAGAGCCAGAACAAGATCGATCTCTTCGTACTGCGGCTCCTAGAAGACCTAGAGGCTTGTGGTTGTTTGAGCTGAGGCAGCCTCTGCTTTCCTACATGTATCGCGCATTGTGCGATTCTGCCCGCTTCGGAGGGCACTATACGAACATGTGCGGGCTACTCGTGCAGTCATGGGCATGCGCTAGGATTCTTAAGGTCAGGCCCAAGTTTCGTCAAGGACATGTGATGCCGGTCGACTTGCCATTTGTTGCACAGTAAGTTCACGTACATTTAAATTTATAACTAGATTCATGATTTATTTATTTTTGCGACCATACGTTTATGGCGTACGAATTATTGAACTTTTATTTGACCCAGGTGGAGAAGACCATTGTCCAGAACGAATATTACAAGCCACGCCTCGTGGCTTACAGAGATCAGTTGTCCATGATGATTTCGTCACAGGTATTTTATCATCTAAATTATCGTTATGTTCTAAATTTTTTAATATTTTATTTAAAAATATAAATATATTTTTAATAATTACTTTCGTCATTTCGTTTCAGTTCTTATGGACACCCTACATGATATCATGCTCGGTCTACCGGATGGATGCCGTCAGGATGAGCACATATGGATGTCGAGGAAATACCTCCACTATTTTTTATATTATGGAGGGGCACTACACCACTGAACTATTGTCTCCAACCATCCCTTGTGTAGCAATGATGAATCAGGTCTAGAGGACGGACGTGGAGTACCTTCACAACGGCCATTGCATGAGAATAGGGTATCTTGTAGGTGTTCCACTGTAAACATGTGCATGAACCCGTGTCAAATTGAACTGTATGTTCACTGCTCGCAATTTCGAGATGCAACGGCGGAGATCTGACGTTGAACATATGTCCGGGAGCATTTGGATATAACGAGACTGAGTACCGTCTGGAATGCATCCTATTGGCATTGAATGTTTCCGTCGGTGTTTGGTGCAAGCGCAGATGATCTGTATCTATTTTTTTTCATCAGTTCGTCTGGAAATATCGCCATGGCTTTTGCGTGCGTGTCCTGAACGAACGCCTTGATCGGCAAGAACCGGTCGCCACGGAGAACGTTATTGTAACTCTCCACGTCGTTAGACGTGGTTGTTCCCCATCGGTGGAATCCGTCTAGGAACAATGTCCTTTTCTCTAATAGAATATGTTGCAGATACGTTGTTGCATCCTGACTCGTTTCTATAAGATCTGCCCATGCCTTCATATATTTAGCCTCATCCAACTCGGTACCCACGGCCCAAGATAAGGCATATAATCCTTTCTTTTTTTGGACGCTTGACAGCAGATTGGCACGAACGTGCTCCATGCAATACTTGTTCATAAGTAATAACCAATACGTAAATTTTCAGGTATTTTAAAAACCAATACCAACTGTGGTTCGACTCCCCGTCTACTGTGGCATATGCGACTGGCACGACTCTGTTGTTGGCAATCTTCACAACAGCTACAACTGCCTTACCCTTGTACGGCCCACGAAGATGTGTTGCATCGACAGTAACTACCGGGTGACTGTGCTGAAATGTGAGTCTTGTGGCACCAAAATGCCAAAATACATACCTGAATAAATACCAATAATCAGTATACGGTGTAAAATTCCTCCTGCTATGCACAATCCCGCCCTCCTTCTTGAACTTCCACTAGACTTTCGTCCCATCGTGACAGTTTTGAAGAGCTCGCATGTAATCAGGCAGTTGGCGAAAATTTGTCTCCCAATCTCCATATACCTGGTTCATCGCCACTCGCTTACCGTCCCAAGCTTTTTTCCTCCCAATTTTACAGCCGAATGCTGCTTCGCAGTCGGAAATAACAGACTTGATAGGGTAATTTAGACGGTCGCGAATCTTATCCACTATGACTTGGGCAACGTGACCTTGCAAAATATTGTGCCCGTCACACTGGACAGTGATTTGCCACGTACGAGATTCGCTCTTGAACGAAGCCCGGATCTTCCAGTTGCATATAATACCGTCATGCGGCTGCTTGGTACGTTTGTTTGGATGATTAACGCATTCTGCAACCCATGTTGTCCGGTTTGACTTCGTCACGCGAAATTCTGCTCCCCGTCTGGTTGACCAGATCGCTATCGCACCATAAAACTCTTCCTTGTTAGAAAATACGTCTCTAACTTTATGGTACTAGGGTCACCATTGTATAATTCTGGACCACTAGGAATGCGACGGTTTG